>NC_064614.1:866438619-866741649 GCF_023898315.1 Schistocerca nitens
CAATCTTTTCAGCTCTGAGAAGCACTTGCAGCATATTTCCTGAATTATTTGTTGGAAGTAATACAGTCTGTGCCGGCCGGAGTGGCCGAGAGGTTCTAGGGCCTACAGTCTGGAACCGCGCGACCGCTACGGTCGCAGGTTCGAATCCTGCCTCGGGCATGGATGTGTGTGATGTCCTTAGGTTACTTAAGTTTAAGTAGTTCTAAGTTCTAGGGGACTGATGACCTCAGATGTTAAGTCCCATAGTGCTCAGAGCCATTTGAACCATATGAATACAGTGTCTTCTGCTACAGTTTTTACGATCTACAGCTCTGTTTAACAGCATGGAAAATATTCCTTGATTTTCTAACACGTCCTATTATCCTATTCCTCCTCCTTCTCAGGTGTAGTGAATTTGTTATTTGTTATTTATGATCTTTTAGGTAAGAAAATAGGGTAATATACGATTTAGTATTACCAACCAAGGGCAAATAATAAGAGTGGAAGACCAAGAACGAAGAGGTCGGATTAAAAAGCGTGTAAGACAAGGATGTTGTCTCTCGCTCCTACTGTTCAATCTGTACATCGAAGAGGCAACGATGGAAATAAAAGAAAGGTTAAAGACTGGGATTAAAATTCAAGGTGAAAGGGTATCAGTGATATGATTCGGGATTAAGAGTGACTCGAAGAAAGACGAAAGCAATGAAAAGTAAGAGAGAAGCTTGACCTCAGGATTGGTGGGCACAAAGTAAATCAAATTAAGGCATTTTGCTACCTAGGCTGCAAAATGATGCATGACGGACGGAACAACGAAGACATAGACAGCGGACTATCACTGGATTTCCTGGCTCAGGGAAGTCTACTAGTATCAAACATAGGCCTTAACTTGAGAAAGAAATTTCTGAGATTGTACGTTTGAATCTCAGCATTGTACGGTAGTGAAACATGGACTATGGGAAAAGCTAAAAAGAACAGACTAAGCAATTGTTGAGAACTAGGTGGACTGATAATATATGGAATGAGGAGATTTTCCGCAGAATCGGCGAGGAGAGGTATACACGGAAAACACTGACAAGAAGAAGGGACAGGATGATGAAACATCTGTTAAGACATCAAGGGAGTAAGTTCTGTGGTACTAGAGGACAGAGACTGGAATACATCCAACAAATAATTGAGGACGTAGTTTGGAAGTGCTAATCTGAAATGAAGAGGCTGGCACAGAAAAGGAATTCGTGGCGGGTGGGTGTCCGAGGAGGAATGGTGAATATTCAGGGACTTGAGTCGACGATCATTCGAAGCAAAAGAGTCTATCTAGTAAATATGGACTTTAAAATAATACCTTAAGAGCTACGAGCACTACATTTTCGACCTGTGAAACAAATGTCTTGTAGTGCAAGCTCTTTGATTTCCACATTCTGAGAAAAGTTAGCATGGACCAAAACAGTAAAAAAAAGTAAAGTAAAGTTGAGTTGCAAATCGCATACCTTACGAGCTACGAGCAGTTGTTCATCCGCGCTGCTGTGAAACATCTGTCGTACTGAACAGATGGTGATGGCCTTTAAGGTATAGATTTTAAAGCCCATATTTACTAGATGTTTTTGCTTGGAATAATCTTTCCAGTCAGTATTGATCATTACTCCTGGGAAACGTTAACAAGAATCTCCAAAGTTTCTGGATGAAGCATTTCAAAATTTTTGCATGATAATCTAGCAAATGTTCGGAACAACACAGTTACATGTTTTTCAATAAATGTGGCGTTTAATATACACTGAAGCGCCAAAGAAACTTTTATAGGCATGCATATTCAAATACATGAGGTACGTAAACAGGCAGCGGAAGCCGCTGCGGTCGGCAACTCCTATACAAGACAAAAAGTGTCTGGAGCAGTTGTTACGTCGGTTACTGCTGCTACAAAGGCAGGTTATCAAGATTTGACTGAGTTTGAACGTGGTGCTAGTCAGCGTACGAATGATGGGAAACAGCATATCCGAGGTAGCGATGAACTGGAGATTTTGCCGCACGACCATTTCACGAGTGTATGGTGAATATCAGGAATCCGGCAAAACGTCAGATCTCCGACATCGCTGCGGCCGGAAGAAGATCCTGCAAGAACGGGACCAACGACGACTGAAGAGAATCGCTAAGCGTGACAGTAGTGCAGCCCCTCCGCAAACTACTGCAAATTTCAATGCTCGGCCATCAACAATTGTCAGCGTGCGAACCATCCAAAGAAACATAATCGATACGGACTTTCGGTACCAAAGGCTCAATCGTGCACTCTTGGTGACTGCACGACACAAAGCATTACGCCTCATCTGGTTCCTGTCAGCACCGACATTGGACTGTTGATGTCTGGAAACATGTTGCCTGGTCGGACGAGTCTCGTTTCAAGTTGCATGCGCGGATGAATGTGTACGGTATGGAGACAACCGCATGAATCCATGGACCTTGCATGGCAGCAGGGATCTGTTCAAGATGGTGGAGGCTCTGTAACGGTATGGGACGTATGCAGTGATATGGGACCCATGATACGTGTAGATACGCCTCTGACAGGTGACACGTACGTAAGCATCCTGTATGATCACCTGCATCCATTCATGTCCACTGTGCATTCCGACGGAATTGGACAATTCTAGCAGAAAAATGAGACACCCTACACGTCCAGAATTGCTACAGTGGCCCCAGGAACGCTCTTCTGAGTTTGAACACTTCCGTTGGTCACCAGACTCCCCAGACACGAACACCACTGAACATATCTGGGATGTCTTGCAACGTGCTGTTCAGAAGACATCTCCAGCCCCTCGTACTCTTACTGATTTATGGACAGCCGTGCACGATTCATGGTGTCAGTTCCCTCCAGCACTACTTCAGATATAAGTCGAATACATGCCACGTTGTATTGCGGCGCTTCTGCGTACTCGCAGGAGCCGTACACAATATTATTCAAGTGCACCAGTTTCTTTGGGTCTTCAGTGTATATATACAGGGTGGGCCACTGATCGCGACCGGGCCAAATATCTCACGAAATAAGCGGCAAACGAAAAAACTACGAAGAACTAAACTTGTCTAGCTTGAAGGGGGAAACCAGATGGCGCTGCCAAAGGTCAAACGGATATCAACTGCGTTTTTTAAAAATAGGAAGCCCCATTTTTTATTACATATTCGTGTAGTACGTAAAGAAGTATGAATGTTTTAGTTGGACCACTTTTTTCGCTTTGTGATAGATGGCGCTGTAATAGACACAAACATATGGCTCACAATTTTAGACGAACAGTTGGTACAGGTAGGTTTTTTAAATTAAAATACAGAACGTAGGTACGTTTGAACATTTTATTTCGGTTGTTCCAATGTGATACATGCACCTTTGTGAACTTATCATTTCTGAAAACGCATGCTGTTACAGCTTGATTACCTTTAAATATCACATTAATGCAATAAACGCTCAAAATGATGTCCGTCAACCTCAATGCATTTGGCAATACGTGTAAAGATATTCCTCTCAACAGCCAGTAGTTCGCCTTCCGTAATGTTCGCACAGCCATTGACAATGCGCTGACGCATGTTGTCAGGCATTGTCGGTGGATCACGATAGCAAATATCCTTCAACTTTCCCCACAGAAAGAAATACGGGGACGTCAGATCCGGTGAACGTGCTTCGACGACCAATCCACCTGTCATGAAATAGGCTATTCAATACCGCTTCAACCGCACGCGAGCTAAGTGCCGGACATCCATCGTGTTGGTTGTACATCACCATTCTATCATGCAGTGAAACCTCTTGTAGTAACATCGGTAGAACATTGCGTAGGAAATCAGCATACATTGCATCATTTAGATTGCCATCGATAAAATGGGGCCAATTATCCTTCCTCCCATAATGCTGCACCATACATTAACCCGCGAAGGTCGCTGATGTTCCACTTGTCGCAGCCAACGTGGATTTTCCGTTGCCCAATAGAGAATATTATGCCGGTTTACGTTACCGCTGTTGGTGAATGACGCTTCGTCACTAAATAGAACGCGTGCAAAAAATCTTTCATCGTCCCGTAATTTCTCTTCTGCACAGTGGCAAAACTGTACACGACGTTCAAAGTCGTCGCCATACAAGTCCTTTTTGCATAGAAATATGGTACGGGTGCAATAGATGTTGATGTAGCATTCTCAACACCGACGTTATTGAGATTCCCGATTCTCGCACAATTTGTCTGCTACTGATGTGCGGATTAGCCGCGACAGCAGCTAAAACACCTACTTGGGCCTCATCACTTGTTGCAGGTCGTGGTTGAAGCTTCACATGTGGCTGAACACTTCCTGTTTTATTAAATAACGTAACTATACGGCGAACGGTCCGGACACTTGGATGATGTCGTCCAGGATACCGAGCAGCATACATAGCAAACGCCCGTTGGGCATTTTTATCACAATAGCCACACATCAACACGATATCGACCTTTTCCGCAATTGGTAAACGGTCCATTTTAACACGGGTAATATATCACGAAGCAAATACCATTCGCACTGGCGGAATGTTACGTGATACCACGTACTTATACAGCGCCATCTATCACAAAGCGAAAAATGCGGTCCAACTAAAACATTCATATTTCTTTACGTACTACACGAATACGTAATAAAAAATGGGGGTTCCTATTTAAAAAAAAAACGCAGTTGATATCTGTATGACCAATAGCAGCGGCATCTAGCGGGACAACCACAGCGCCATCTGGTTTCCCCCTTCAAGCTAGACAAGTTTCGTTCTTTGTGGTTTTTTCGTTTGACGCTTATTTCGTGAGATATTTGGCCCGGTCACTATCAATGGACCAACCTGTATATATCACTTGAAATTTTTACACTTAGTCTGGACGGTAGTTATGTATTTGACGCGATGATGAAGAGGTCTCAATATACTTTACACCCTAAGTGGTAAAACGTGGACTTCATTTAATAGATTTACAACTGTGGTACCCACCATCAGTTAAAAAATAAATCCGGTTGACATCACTTCTGGTACGTAATGGTCAGTATCAGGGTTGTGGGCACGTTACGTAAGGCGAGGACCGAGTGTTTGGGTGTGGGGCAGAGCGCACTCTGCGTTGACAGCCGTCAGCGGCGCGGGTGGTCCGCGCAATGCTCGTTGCGACGGTCGGGACGTCTTGGCGGCTGATTGAATAATGAGCGCGGCACGAGTGGCACGCGCAGCACACACGGGGGGCGCCGCGCGTGAACTGCGCACAATTACCTGACATGCGAGCCCTGCCCGCCCCCAGCCGGCCCCTGGCACGGGCCCTGCCAGCCGGGGACAAGCTCAGCTCAGCCGCCGCCCACTGCCAATTGGGCTGCCGCGCTGCGTTGTCTCGTGAGAACGACCGCCTCCTCCACAGGCGGCGGGCGGCGCTCACCGCGAGTGCCTTCCGCTGCACCGAGCTCACCGGCCTGTTACTTCCGCTTTGCTTCAGGCTGATCTGCGGCAGCTGGGTTGTGTAGGATTTACTCAGGAGCATTTCCTACTTCTCTCTGGGGGGTGGGTTTGCGTGTAACATCTTTATTTGCCTGCTGTGTCTTGGGGGTGGGCGGGCACGAATTATCTCCTGTCTTTGGTGCATATTCCGTCTTATTTCGGATAATTTACATTACCGTTCCAGCACGGCAATGGGTCGCGCATAGCGTTCCCTTGGCTGATGCGGCGCTCCAAGGTTTCGTACCAGGGGATTGGCGGAAGTTCCAGTCCTGGTGTAGAATCTTCGTGCTATCTGTTTATGTCGTTGTGGCACTTCCAGTTCATCTGCGGCTTCATGGATGTACCGGTGCGGGAACTGCGGGGGAACGTGGAAAACACGACGAAGTACCTTATTTTGTAGCGACTGAAGGCGCTGAAGATGTGTCTTCGCCGTGTTGCCCCATACCTCGCAGGCATAGTCAAAAATGAGGCGGATGTACATTCTGAATATCAGTAGACCGTTTGCTATCGAGAGGTCCGACGCGACGAGTAGCTACTGTTCGCTGCCGAGAAGAATGTGCGCCACAGGCAACTTGGCAACTTGGCCGCTAGGCGCCCCCAAGGCATTCTGAACCAGAAACAGGCACAGGTTAATAATGGGAAGACAACGTTAAACGGGGGCAAAAAACCAGACTGTAATACCGAATGGTTATAATTGAAGTGTAGCTATCCACGGAGGTCCAGTGTGTGTTGTAACTTACGTATGGCAGCGAAACTGATTATACACTCCTGGAAATGGAAAAAAGAACACATTGACACCGGTGTGTCAGACCCACCATACTTGCTCCGGACACTGCGAGAGGGCTGTACAAGCAATGATCACACGCACGGCGCAGCGGACACACCAGGAACCGCGGTGTTGGCCGTCGAATGGCGCTAGCTGCGCAGCATTTGTGCACCGCCGCCGTCAGTGTCAGCCAGTTTGCCGTGGCATACGGAGCTCCATCGCAGTCTTTAACACTGGTAGCATGCCGTGACAGCGTGGACGTGAACCGTATGTGCAGTTGACGGACTTTGAGCGAGGGCATATAGTGGGCATGCGGGAGGCCGGGTGGACGTACCGCCGAATTGCTCAACACGTGGGGCGTGAGGTCTCCACAGTACATCGATGTTGTCGCCAGTGGTCGGCGGAAGGTGCACGTGCCCGTCGACCTGGGACCGGACCGCAGCGACGCACGGATGCACGCCAAGACCGTAGGATCCTACGCAGTGCCGTAGGGGACCGCACCGCCACTTCCCAGCAAATTAGGGACACTGTTGCTCCTGGGGTATCGGCGAGGACCATTCGTAACCGTCTCCATGAAGCTGGGCTACGGTCCCGCACACCGTTAGGCCGTCTTCCGCTCACGCCCCAACATCGTGCAGCCCGCCTCCAGTGGTGTCGCGACAGGCGTGAATGGAGGGACGAATGGAGACGTGTCGTCTTCAGCGATGAGAGTCGCTTCTGCCTTGGTGCCAATGATGGTCGTATGCGTGTTTGGCGCCGTGCAGGTGAGCGCCACAATCAGGACTGCATACGACCGAGGCACACAGGGCCAACACCCGGCATCATGGTGTGGGGAGCGATCTCCTACACTGGCCGTACACCACTGGTGATCGTCGAGGGGACACTGAATAGTGCACGGTACATCCAAACTGTCATCGAACCCATCGTTCTACCATTCCTAGACCGGCAAGGGAACTTGCTGTTCCAACAGGACAATGCACGTCCGCATGTATCCCGTGCCACCCAACGTGCTCTAGAAGGTGTAAGTCAACTACCCTGGCCAGCAAGATCTCCAGATCTGTCCCCCATTGAGCATGTTTGGGACTTGATGAAGCGTCGTCTCACGCGGCCTGCACGTCCAGCACGAACGCTGGTCCAACTGAGGCGCCAGGTGGAAATGGCATGGCAAGCCGTTCCACAGGACTACATCCAGTATCTCTACGATCGTCTCCATGGGAGAATAGCAGCCTGCATTGCTGCGAAAGGTGGATATACACTGTACTAGTGCCGACATTGTGCATGCTCTGTTGCCTGTGTCTATGTGCCTGTGGTTCTGTCAGTGTGATCATGTGATGTATCTGACCCCAGGAATGTGTCAATAAAGTTTCCCCTTCCTGGGACAATGAATTCACGGTGTTCTTATTTCAATTTCCAGGAGTGTATATAAAGTAACAGAATAGGCTAACTCTTGACGAAAACGGCAATTACCGGTCAACTGAACAGTTCGATACGACTTCGCGATGTATACGCGATGACGCGGATCTTTATCAGCATATCTTGTAATGTTGTTGATAGATTAAACTGACGAAATTACGGTATTTTGAACACAGTAATGGCGAAATATAATTAAATTATTATAAAATATAGTTATTATTCGAGGATGTACACAATAAATGCGAACGAATGCTAAGACACACGTTTATAAAATTCGTGCAATAAAGTCTATTTGTTATTATCGTTCAATTTAATGAAAAGACTGTAATATTAGTATCTGTTTCGATAGCTTAAATAAACTTACATTCGATAATGTAACCATACAGGCTCATAAATGCCATACTATTTGTGTAAAAATTTCTTAGATCGTCGCTGAGCAGCGACCACCTGATATTTCAAAGAATACCTTACGTGCCACGGCGTGGAATACGAATTGTTCGTAAGTTATATCGATAGAGATATTTCGTGTTTTTTTATTTTTTGACAGCTGAAGAATTTTAATTCTCTTCTGTTACCACAGTCGTGATATTTTTTAAAGACGGCGGGAGCGTATATGGCGTGGTCCGCAATCACTAATTAGTTATTACAAAATATTACTATTGTGCAGTTCTGTGTAAGAATGTGTGTGTGCAGCTAAGATGAAATGTCGAAAATATTAAAGCACTGCGTCTTCAGGCCACAAATGCCCCATCGGGACCATCCGACCGCCGTGTCATCCTCAGGTGAGGATGCGGATAGGAGGGGCGTGTGGTCAGCACACCGCTCTCCCGGTCGTCATGATGGTTTTTTGGGACCGGAGCCGCTGCTATTTGGTCGAGTAGCTCCTCAACTGGCATCACGAGGCTGAATGCAATTAAAGGACTTTATTTAAAGAAACAGCCAGCAAGATATAAAATTGAAATGTACGGGGCCTATTGTTAGAAATACTGACTAAGGTAATTAAATTTGTTATTGTGCTCTCAAATGTTGCAGTGCCTGCTTATTACTTAAAGTATTTCTATGCTATCCATCTCCAATTAATAGAAAAAGAAATAACGGTGTTTTTCTAGTTTTCATACAGCTACCAGGGACTGACTGCATGTCGGCAAACGTCGTAGTTAAGGTAGAAAGCGCATTGCTATTTTACCTTGTTTGTGATTAAAATCCAACTTCTTTTAATGTGTGGTGTAGTATAACAGAGAAAATTTCTAGCTCTGTCTGGTCCCTTAGGTTTCTCTGTTCGTAGTTGCTATGTCTCATATTCGGTCGTGATCGAACATGATCACGACACAAATAAATTAAGTGGTAATGCGAACTCTGTTCTTAATCTTGAGAACGCTACGCCTTCTGCAAACGATTTCAGGTGAAATATAAACAACACTTAAAGTACTTAAGTTTTTTGAAAAGTCTTTGCTCTTCCCACCAAGGAGTGGTGCAAAACTCACAACAGATTTCTGAATCTTCACAAGAGAGTAATAGTTTTATCAAAATATAAATATCTTTTTTAAAAAAGAAATACAGCATAAGACCCAAGAAACAAGTCTGTAACAAAATCCATTCTGTAGTTAAAATGTTTTTTAGTTTTGTAAATTATATGTTATTGTACTACTACATTTTGTACGTTTTGGGAACGAACGATATACTTTGACCTGTTGGTTGTGCTAGTGTGTTTGTAATGATTTATCAATCCAATTTCTGTAACTCATCCTCTAAAACTATTCAAATCTATATTAACCTCGGTGCCAACATCCGGACACAATCAGTTTAGTGACAGGTTTTGAAGTAGTCAGTTTTATTACAGATTCTGTAAGGATCAGTTGTATGTGTGACAATCATGTGATCCAATAAAAATGTGATAAAGTAGATTTTGTTTCGGCTACATCATTTGATAGAAGAAGATTAACTACGACATAAATCGCTAGACCATACATTAAATCGAGGATCTAATTTTCGGGTGGAGCAAGCTGCAGCGAAGAGATACACCACACCTACAAACACCTTCAATGAAATCTCAGTATTTTGAGTTCAGCCCCTCAAAAATAATTAAACGGTTACGTTACATATGCTAATGTGTTAATGTGGAACCGATTTACGCTAGAAAAAAACTTAGTTCCAGTTGTGGCACCAGGTGCAAATCTGGCGCTGTACACTGTGTTTATGGCGGTATGACATCCACACTGTCATTTGACATGCCGTAACGTGAGTGAACAGTATGGCTATCGAGAAAAAGTAACTGCGCGCTTTTAGTGAAACCGTTTTATATCAGTGGCAGCCACTGAGGCGTTTTCCGGAAGAAAGACTTGTGGGACAAAATGGTTGGTTGAGACAGGGCAGTTTAAATGCTTACTGTCAACATACCTGAATAATAACCTGGTTCTAATACACAAGTATATTTTAATAGGACGTGTGCTACTATTACGTAAATCTTTCCATAATTCTAGGTACTTTAACCTCTGGTTTTTTTTTAAGATGAAAAATAATTTATCTGAGACTCGTTTATAGGCCCTTTCCCTGTAAATCAGTGTCAGAAGGTTATAATTAGCAAACATTTCTTTCATCAAGTGTTATTTTAACCATCAGAACACATTAAAACATCGCAAGCTGCGACATGATCATGAATAGAACAGTGATCGAAAAGTGTAGAATAGATTTATTTTCGTCTATGATCACAAAACTATTAGGTCTGAAGATGACCATCACTGACCGAAACTGTTAGTCTAAGGATCTGTTTTAAAATATGTCCTAATGTAATGAAGCCGTAGTGGCATCGTCAAAATAAACACACAAAATCAGCGTAGCATCGTCGCACATATTTAAAATATGATACGCATTTTGTCAGTAACAATAGCGCTGTTAACAAGATGTCCGCCGACGCTTTGGCCTAGTATGTGACCATAGACGGAAATCAAAGACATTTACTCTACATTAAACATGAAAGTGATATTATTCCTAATAACACATCTAGGGCACCCTCAAAGGTACATACTGTTCAACTACCAGAAGACTATTTATGCTCCACGTAACCTGACCTGCATATAAGCACTCGGTTGGTAGAATATTCTACATAAAACGCTGAATAATTTTAAACAATTTCTCAAAATAGTCACATAGACCTATGGACCCTTCTTTCGAACAATACCTCAATTACTCTGTTGAAATGAGAAAGTATTAATGACTGGAAGGTCTGAGGAGATATCGTTGAATGGTTTTAAAAAATGATGATGACATTCGGAAACACGAGAGAGCTTGACGTGTCACCTGGAAGAGGAAGGCGTTTATCCCGGTGGAAGTTACTGATGAACTTCTTGTAGCTGTAACTGACCATGCAAAGGTACACGGGTAATGTTAGTGTTCGTTCGGTGTTACGAGAATCGTCCATCCCATAGTTAACAGCATGTGTTTTGCTCTCTATTTTACACTGGTACCCGTACAAGATCCAGACGGTGCAGCAACTGGAACCTCATGAACCGCAGCAACGTTCTGAATTTGCTCTTCGGTTTCTATCACGGATCGAAGTTTATGACATGTGGCCAGGCAGTTTTTCTACGGAGTAACGAGGCACTTTTTACACTACAGGGTGCAGTAAACCCACAGAACTGTCGACTTTGGGTTGATTTTAAGAGCCATAGCACTCTCCGTTAGTAACTCTAAGGTGTATATTCACAAGCACCTTTCTCGTCGGTTCGTTGAAGACAGTACACACAGAGGGCCTGTCAGATGCATCGTGGTCTGCACGTTATCGAGACCTTTTACAGTGTGTGATTCCTGTTTTGGAAGAGAGCAACTGCGTGGACACAATTGTTTTCATGCAAGATGGGACAGCACCTGATGTCCCTCGCCCAGTGAAAGATCTGTTTAATGCCACGCTCGTGTTACATGCAGAAGTTTTCCAGATGCATGGACTGCAAGATCACATGATCTGAATCCATGTGACTTTCGACTCTAGGGATATCTAAAAGAACGCGTTTCCAGGGTCACGTTTAGTCTCTACCTGATCTGAAGGCCAGTATACACATTACACCGGAACTGCTGCGAGCATCTGATCACCTCGTTTTACAGATCTCGTCGACGTCTGCAATGCTCACACTGAACAAACTGTCTATGCGACGGTGAATAACAAAATCAACATTACGTCTTTCTCACTTGTTTTACCTTTTCTGCCTACGTCCCCATTAAATATGGAAACATTTCTGTATGTCGTTCTTGCATTCATTCACAGTGCCATGTTTGCACCTGGTGGCCAAAAATGGAACTAATTTTTTCCCAGCGTAAATTGGTTCTGCAGTAGTGCTTTAGAACATCTACCAAGTGTCGCTGCCATATGATAATTACAGCCCACACTGGACCTCTGAATAGTTGCATTTTAATTGTAACCACTCGCATTTACTGAGATGGATCGATGAGTTGTGTGGCAGACGCACTTCGAAAACATCAGAAAAGAAACCTAGTGTAAAAGTGAACGTACTCTATCCCATACCAAATATAAATAGTGGGTTAGCATACAGTTCTGTCTCATGCGACCGATATGTCTGCTGCTTAGGGATACGCTGCAAAAACTCACGTAGAAAGACTGTAAACAGTGCAAAATATGGCTCTACAAAGAGCGTGCCACGTAGATAACCGACTGCCGACAGCGGACCTATACATTGCTTTGGGCGCTGAGAAAATGGAAAAAGAAGTTCCATATCCAAACAAACCATACACCCAACGAACGGACTGATAGATTAGGACAGTGTGATCCTAAGCAGTTTAGAACCAAGACATCAAAGATGCTAATCACTGGCTCCAGATAAGAAATATATGTTAAAGAAAGGCATGCGAGGTTTTAAAGTCTACTTGGTTAACATTAAAAGCCATGAGAAACCCGATACATAGGAAGCCACGGGCGCAGCAATCCGGTAGCCGGCCGGAGTGGCCGAGCGGTTCTAGGCGCTACAGTCTGGAACCGCGCGACCGCTACGGTCGCAGGTTCGAATCCCGCCTCGGGCATGGCTGTGTGTGATGTCCTTAGGTTAGTTAGGTTTAAGTAGTTCTAAGTTCTAGGGGACTGATGACCACAGAAGTTAAGTCCCATAGTGCTCAGAGCCATTTGAACCAAGCAATCCGAGAGGCTTGGAAGAACTGTCTAAAGGAAAACACCGTGTTCTGTATTTATGCAAAAAAATATTGATGGTGGTCGCCAAACAATAGTGATCAACAGCAGAAGAATGTGCATGACAGGACTGCAGCAACCACCCAGATGTGCACTGCGATGTCGACTACAGTAGAACATTATTATTGTTAATGCAATTGAGTCAATATTGTGTGACAAATATATTTATCTTTTCAGTGTAGTGGTAATTCCAGAGTGAACGTCCAGTAGCGGTACTGAGGTGCAGATTACAGTTTTCGTCGCCAATGAAAAGGAGTGAGCATGGCTGCATGAACCAAGCGCCTGCTGCGGAGACCCATCTGCAAAAACGTTCGCTGAATGGTCGTTGGTAGTCCTTTGGTTCATCTGGGCAGTCGGCTGCTCCATAGTTTCTCGTCTGTTCGCCCGTACACTTCTCCGCAGCAGTCTTTCACCCCTGTCATCTATGGCCCCTGGTGCACCATAGTCACCTCGGTGTCTGTTTTGGATAGCGCCTTTTGTCCAAGGCGGCACATTAACAGTTAACAAACAGAGCCCTTTCGAAAGTAGTTCCACCGTTGGCCCGAGAGTCGATGATCATGCCCTTCTGGACGTGAGATAAATCGCTCCGTTACCGCATCACGACAACGACTGCACTGTTTTCCGCGTCGCTTACGTTTATGCTTTACAGACGGGCCTCCTTGGCCCGAGGTGTAGGAGTCTAGACTTATTACAGTCATTCCTCCTGTTACTGACGATGCGATGGTGATGTGTCCTCACTGTGTGGTGTGTCCTCTCGTTGTCTGGTGTCTATCCTGTCCTGGCTACTAGTATGCAGGCATACTAGTGGACTTCGGTGTTTTACATCTTCTTCGTCTCGCGAGAGATGTTCTGCAGCGCTGTCTGTAGATCTGCAGACAGCTTCCTCGTGCCGTCGCGAACCTCGTTCTTCAGCCTCACGACTGCGTCGTCGAAGATGTATCCCCAGTCGCTCGGCGTGAAGACCGGGTTCGCATTGATGGTGTTGAGGTCTTTCTTTGTGACGAACTCGAGCAGAATTGCCCGATGTCCGCCACGTATCTCAATCGGCCGGTGTGGAAGCGGCGGCTTCCGTTTCCCGTCCGCGTCCGCGAAAAGGTACGGCTTTCTTCGGGCGTCGTACCGCCCATCGCGCACCATGGTCGCGATCTTCTTCATGACCGTTGGGAGGTTGGTGGCGTCCGGGAAGGGGATGGTTGTGGAGTACATCCCTCCCGCCTCTTGTATGTCCTGCAGCGGCTGCTTCACCACTTCCGGCGGCGTCGGCGGCGGCGAGACGGACTGTGCCACGTCCATGGGCGTCTTGCCGGTCTCCTGTATTGCTACAGGTTCCGGGGCGACGCCCGTTTGCGCGGATACATCCGTCTGCGTGGACAGATCCGTTTGCGTGGACACATCCACCCCAACTTGTCGTACCACCGTGGGGGTGGCAACGGGGGCGGGTGTCTTCTTTCGCATCAGCCGGATTTCTTTCCGCAACTCTTGCAGCTGCCGATGGAGACCGACGACCTCCTTCTGCATTGCCGCTCTCTCTGCCGCCATCGCGGCTTTGAGGGCGGAAACGGCGGCGCTGGGCGGGGCTGCGGACGCCCCGTTTCCCCCGATGTGCGGGGGTGGCGGGATGGCTGCCTGTTCTTCATGGACCGCTTTCTTGGCGGTTGTTGGTGTCCGCTGCTTCAGATATGCGCAGCTGCGTGCATTTGCAGCGTGCGCGCCACCGCAGTTAACGCACGATGGTGCGACGTGTGGCGGCTTGTCGCAGTCGCGTGTATCATGTGCCTTTGCACATTTCAGACACGCGACTACGTCCCTGCACGTCCTGGCGACGTGTCCCATCTTCTGGCAGCGGTAGCACTGCCTCTTGTGCTGCGGTCGGCTGCGCTTCTTCTTCTTGTTGCTGCCGCGGCCGTCTCCTGCCAACGTGAGCAGAAGCTTTGCCACAGCAGCAAGTTTGCCTCCCTTTCCGCGTTCAGACATGGCGTTTGGCTAGTGGCGTAAGCGTGAAACACGTAACCGTAACGGTGCGAGCCGCAGCGAGTCGAGCAGCGGAGTGCGTGTGTGTGTGTGCTGCTAGATTGCCTTTATTGTTAGTGTTATTTAGGGTTTATGATTTTTCTAATACTTTGTATTTTCCTTTATTGGTTGATTTTGGTTCTTATTATTTTATATTTTATGTGTTTATAATTCTTGCTTTTTTAGTTAAGATGCCGATATTTTTGGTTCATTTATGGCTTCCTAAGGCTCATGTTGAGGCCCCTATTTCAGGTAGAATGATTGTTGCTGGTGTTTTATTCCGCGTCCGCCCAGACACGCTTTATATATCATGCATGGCTAGTGCTGCCATCTGCCGCCTGTGAGTGATTACTGCGCATTGGTGTCGAACATAGGTGGTCAGAATGTGACCGGACCTTGTATAGAACTACGCATAGCAATTAACTATCAGCCATATTAAAACTGAGGGGAAACGGCTTGTTCAGAAGTAGCAGTTCTTTACTAATTTACTCGATTAACCCTTTGAGTACCCGTGGTTTCTGCCTGAAACCACCATTTTGAGAATTTTTAATTGAAAATTTGGAACTTTGTGGTAAGTTCTATGGGACCAAACTGTGGAGGTCATCGGTCCCTAAGCTTACACACTAATTAATCTAACTTACGCTAAGGACCACACACACACACACACACACACACACACACACACACACACACACACACACACACACACACGAGGGACGACTCGAACCTCCGACAGGGGGAGCCGAGCGAACCGTGACAAGGTGCCCTTAGACGGCGCGACTTTATTTCAAGTACCAGCCCCTTGAGCATGAAACCATAGAGGTTTCGCAACACACACACATCTACTGGAACACTGAGGTACTTCTACGAATGTGGTGCATTGTAGCAGTCACGTAAAGCATTCAAGGCAATAGTCGGCTACGTGATTGTAAGAGATTGTGAAGTGCGTGTTTTTCCGTTGCCATATGGAGATCATTCACTCTAGAAATAAGTGTATCTAAAGCTACTGTAACGTAAATCGGATTTTATTCTACTTTTATGTGAAGTTCGAAATGAAACCATTGGGGGAGTATGTAGTTTTGATACAAAGTTAGTAAATGTTACGCCCATTTTTGTTTGTTATTTAGGACTATAATTATGACTTTATCGAAATTTGGAGATGTGGGATTGTGTCTAGGAAAAATGGGAATTTGCTTTCAAATATATAACATGTAATCCTGGGTGATTGAAAATTCTATGTCGTACAGGTTCCAAAGTGAAACAGCCCCCTTAAAACAATTTAGTGTTTACTTTTGGCCAATTTCTTCTTGTTCTTGTTCTTTTTGCATACGATGACAATAAAGATTCATTTCGGCAAAAGTTTTAAAATTATATTCCAAAGTGAAACCACCTCCTTAAAAAATTGAAGGTTTATTTTTTTGCCATTTTATTCTTTTACTTGTTGCTTGCTATGATAATAAAGACCACTTTTGTAAAAAGTTTGCAAATTTCATTTTTTCATATTGTTGGGAATCCAAGGGTGGAACCGACATGGCAGATACGTGAATAGCACTAAAAAGTATAGTGACGTTTATTGTTCATACAGTATACAGATTAAATTTCTATGGTGCCTTTGACTTTATGAATACCTGCCTCGTTTCAAATCCCTGGAGATTCTCCTTCACGATGGGCTCTATGGAAAACGACGAAGAACGAATGAATGCATTCGCAGTAAAAAATGAAATCTTAAGCCTGCCGACGACAGTCAAATCGGTCGTACGGCATGCTACTTGGAAACTCCTACCAGAAACAGTTGGCCGTATCACGCCTAGTCAGACGATCTAGCGGACGCCATCAGCTTGCCTGGGAGAGACGCGCGTCCTGCAGACGTGCGACGCCATTCTCACGCCAGTGGAGGTTGAGGTGGAAGTGGACCGACGTCTCCATAATGAAGGCTCCGGCCCGTGGGCGGCGCTCAAGGTCCAAGTCCGAGGCCGCGCCGCGGAGGAAGAGCTCAGTTTGCGCCCGCTATTACAATGGCGCTGCGTCTGGGACGGCCTCGATTTGTGCCTGGAATGTTATACAGAAGAGAACTCCGAGGGCAACCGCGTGCTAACCGTTCCAGCTTCAAGAGAGATAAATGGTATTCATAAAGCAATTCTGACGTTTTCATGCGTAACAGCAAATTCAGCCACGCAATTTATGTGCAATTTTACGTGTTTAATCGTTTCACTGCAAACGAACTACAGTATATACCCGTGCACAATCGTCGCACCTCCAGTGCTAACGGAGCGACGTTATAGTAGATGACCATATAAAACAGATAATGGGAAAAGCAGACACCAGACTCAGATTCATCGGAAGAATGTTAAGGAAATGTAACTCATCCACGAAAGAAGTGGCTTATAAGGCGCTTGTTCGCCCGATTCTAGAGTATTGTTCATCCATCTGGGATCCCTATCAGGAACGACTGATGATAGAGGAAATAGAGAAGATCCAGCGAAGAGCGGCGCGTTTCGTCACGGGATCGTTAAGCTGGCGTGAGAGCGTTACGGAGATGCTAAACAAACTCCACTGGCAGACGTTATAAGAGAGACGCTGTGCATCACGGAGGGATTTACTATTGAAATTTCGGGACAGCACTTTTCAGGAGGAGTCAGACAACATATTCCTTTCCCTCACACACATCTCGCGTATTGACCACGAGGAGAAAATTCGAAAAATTAGAGCCAATACAGAGGCTTACCGACAATCATTCTTCCCACGCACTATTCGCGAGTGGAACAGGGTTGGAGGGATCAGATAATGGTACCGAAAGTACCCTCCGGCACACACCATTAGGTGGCTTGCGGAGTATGATGAAGATAAATAATGCCCCACCTAAAAAGGCTAGAAAAAAATGTTTGTTTCGTAAACAGCTCATCTTATCAGTATAGTCTCCCTTGAGAGATAAACACTATCATTAGCTCCTCCTGCTTTTTCATTCCATCGAAAAACTATGTGTTGTCAAACTCTGCAAAATACTCGACTGCAAATAACCTTCATTTCATGAAAATTTCTTCCCGCCGAAAAAAGTTTCAAGTTATGGAATATGAAGATGTCACTTCGGGCTAAGGCTGGTGAATAGGATGAATCACGAACCAAAACAAAGCCCAGTTCAGGCACTTTCGCCTTGTTATCGCTGATGTGTGGGATGGTGCATTATCTTGGTGGAAGAGCACTTTTTTGCGTGCCAATCTTGGTCTTTTTTCAACCACCGAAAGTTTCAAACGATCTAACAGTTAAGCATGACAGGGTCCAGTTATGATTATGCTTTTTTCCAAGTAATCTGAGAATTATTCCTTAGGAATCACGAAAATACAGTGTCCATCACCTTACCAGCTTACAAGATGGTATTTGCCTTCTTCGGCCGCACTCATGGGCCTTTGCCCACTGTTTTGACTGCCGTTTTGACTCTGGTGTGTAATGACGGATCCAAGCTTCATCAACAATCACAAATCTGTGCAAAACGTCATTGGGATGGAGATTAAACGGTGCTCGATGCGCTTTTGGTAGACTGAGCAATCGCAGCGCCCATATCGCACACAGCTTCTTCTTACTCAATTCTCCGAACAGGATATTATAAAATGGCTCTAAGCACTATGGGACTTAACATTTGAGGTCATCAGTCCCCTAGACTTAGAACTACTTAAACCTAACTAACCTAAGGACATCACACACAGCCATGCCCAAGGCAGGATTCGAACCTGCGTAGCAGCAGCGCGGTTTCGGACTGAAGCGTCTAGAGCCGCTCGGTCACACGGCCGGCAGGATATTATACTCACAGTGACCTCACGAGGCTCTCTCGGCGGTTTTGAATTACTTTTCACGGATTTTGTCGATGTGGTTTCTTTTGTGAAGGTCGAATTGGCTGGCCAGAGCATGAATTTGTCTTCGGTGCTTGTCCGAGCACATATAAATTCATTAATACAAAAGCAACTCGTCTTCATCGAGGGTGCAGAGTCTGCGTGAACTTCGTCCAATCCGTTTTGATTTGTGTGGCAGTCCAACCTTTCATATTACAATGTTTAATAACAGTGCGAAACACTGTTTTCTCCATTTTCAATCGCACTGCAGTCAAGTCTTCGAAGGAAGCACTTGAGAATTCACGATATACAGAAACAGATGGCTCCAGTATGACAATATCGGTAATTTTTGAGAGATACATATGGAGCTTGAAGATGGCATACTGAATTGCCGAAACTGATAGCGAAAGTAAAATGTAACTTCTCAATTTGCACCGTTGTTTGGATCAAACAAGAAGAAATACAGTAGGTACAGTTCGCATGAACAATAAAGGTACCCAAAAACTTGAAGCCTAAATGCAAAGAGATGAGTTGGAATTTAGGTAAACAGACAGAACGATGGCTTTGAAGTGGCTTGACAAGATATATATACGTGTTAACGACATGCCATATAGCTGCAATGAAACCAGCTGCTAAAACTCACCGCCAAATTAATACCTAAAAATTAAAAAAAAAATGTGTTGGTTACAGTGAGTCTACGGGTGCAGTGAAAAAATACGGCAAGATAGTTAGCTCAACGGAATGTGTTTGCAAAACAACGGTACCCGTTAGACCTGCGACTGCTCAATTCAAGTTAATAATAAGGTTCATACCGGAAAGAATACTTCTTTTAGCGAGTTTCGTCTCAGCCTCATTTGCCAGATTTGAGAGACATGCCATAGGAAAGCAAAGCATCCGGAGAGTGTCTTTCAGGCGAGGAAAATCCATTGCGGCACCGTTGAATCATCAGCAAAACAACACGGACCTAGAAGGAGATGCCATTATATGCAGTAACAACAAAAAACGAAAGGGCTCGGGTTACTGTTGTATAAAATTTGATGTGCGTCTGCGTGTTGTGCCTTGTTTCGAAATATATCACACGCAAAGAAACTTTCTGAAATGTCATTTTTAATGCTTACTAGTTATAGGGACTTCGAGAAGAAGGGATATTCAAAGTGTAATTTATTTCAAGAACTTGTCGGTGAGCATAAATACCGAAGAGCTTGGGATGATAACGACTCAGCACCACATCGTGCCCAGCACGGCGAACACTGCCCTGCTGAGAGTGCCGAACGCACACGGATGTTCGCACTATTATGACGCACTCGGCAGTGGAAGGGGTTAATCGCAGTCGTCGCATTGGAAGTGGGCGTACTTCTTTATTTATGGATACATAGATGTAGACAATGTGTGAATTCGCTACTATTTACATTATACAGGGTTGTCAGAAACAGCCTAAGAAGATTGTAAGAATGTGTGTTGCAGGGTAGGTTTTGCTGAGAAATAACTGTTAAGAAAAAATTTCGATACGTTGCGCCATTTCCAAGATAACCAGCATTTGAGTTAGCCAATCAGGGCGTTGCATGTGCAAATTCAAACGGCCCTCCAGAGACGGAATCGCCAGACCTATACTTCGTTTGGTTTCCTAAAACCAAACAAGAGAGCGATACGAAAATTGGACATGGGATGGTACTCCTGTAAGAATCTAACCCGAGCCAAAGGCTGAGCAGTCTCGTGCGCTATCATGTACGATTCTGCGCTACTGACACTGTATTTGGCAGGCACCTTGAATTTGGGAGCGCAACGGCCTCATTGCTAACTTCAATGCTAATTAACTATTTGCTAATTTTTTCTTAATTATTTCTCAGCTCAATCTACCCTGCAACACCTTTACGAGCTTTACAGGAAATCAAAGGATCGGGGAGATCGTATTTCTGTGTGTGGTCTCTCTTTCTCAGTTTTTATTCTGCTGTTTTTCATTGTTTCGGAAAATATATTTTAACTTTTCGGCTGGATGCCCTTCCTGTCGCCACAGTCGTCGGTTTACCTAACGGATGCAAGTGTTGTGTGCAATCTGTGCATAGTGTAAACTTTGCTGTGTGTGTCATCGTGTAGGGTGTTTGTAAATTATGTAGTTACACCAAAGTGACCTTTAATTGTGAAAAGGGTAAATAACTTACAGAAATGTTTGATACAGCACTGAATGCAGTATATCAAGTTTCTTCCGGCCTAACACTGCTCCTGACGTTGCCGCTAGGTGGCGTGGGCGAACGAGTTATTTCCCCAGTCGTCATGGAGTCGTATAACGGTGCAAGCCTGCGCAGTGTTGTTTTTGATTTCATGAACCCATATCCTCTACTGCAATTCATTAAAATGAATAGGCATGATGTTCACTTCATCGTGAAGTTGTCGCGTATCTCGGTAGTAATGTGCTGATCTGGATTGACGTGGTAGAACAATATCTTGGTCACCACCCTCACTAAATTTAAGCCCAATGGACTTCTGTGTATGGGGTTAGATTAAAAAGAGTGTGTTTTATTTCAAAATCAAAGGCTACATTTGTATATCTAATTTATAAACACCCTGCATTTTAACTTTTTGTATGTCTTATCTTTTTCCCCGAGACGTAGACTGGAGGGACCACGCCAGAACTTACCTAAGCGAGAGTGGAAAAGCCCCACCACCCACCCACACCAACGGTCATTAATCGAGCAAGCGGATACCATCTGGCTCTGTCTGCCCTCCCTCTCTCGCAATATAGCATGCAGTACGTTAAGCTGTATGAGCAGGTCGTCTTTCTGTGCGCATTACGTTACTTTAAATTACGATTTGTATATGCTGTGACTACTTAGCCGCTTTAGGCAAACGTTTGTAGTAAATGGAAGACATCTTCTCCAAAGAAGGTACAGACAATAATGTAATATCATTTAGTTGTAACAACAACAGCAACAATCAATATCATAGCCCACGTGCGCCTCTTTCTGTAACGTACATTTTTTGTACGTTAAGATTCGGGCTTACATCCAGTGCAGATGTCTAAACATCCTCTTGTTAGAGAGAGCATGCAGCAAATAACACTGGCTGATTTGGAGACAAAATTGGCTGAAATAGATGGACAGAGTGTTCACAAGAGTCCCATTACACCACCTCCCCCCCTCCCCCCCCCCCAAATCTATACATAGATGTGAATATTTTGTTGTTTCTTATCGTTGTAGGTGCTGATATACATCCAAATCATGGCTGATGAGTCAGCTTACGCTGTGGAGGAACGAATATTCATGAGCACTTGTGCTCACGAACGATCCCACACAGCAAAAGCAATGACAAATATACAGCACGATTGTACTGAAAGGGTTTCAGAAACCTTCCCCAGCAATACCAACACTTTTACGGTGGGAGACAAAACCTCTTTACAACTGGTTGCATTAAAGATAAAATCCGCTCAGAACGACGATCAATACGAATGGAAACGTGTGTGCAGGTTGCAGCGTCTGTCTAACGTTCGCAAAGAAAGTCCATTCGTAAGTGGTCACAGAAATCTGGAGTTTCATACCAGGCATTAGAAAAACATATGAAGAATGATTTGAGGTTCAAAGGCATTTAAACTTTCGTTTGTAAATCAGCTGAGCGATAATGACATGCAAAAACATCAGGCTTGTGAGCGAATATTCCACGTCTTTACAACTCTTCCTTGAAGAAGGAAAGTGTTTTACTCGGACGAGTGTGCAAAAGAGAGAAAAATTTATTTCTGGAGTACAGAAATCCAACAGTTTTTTGAAGAACTTTAAGACAACACACTACATGTCATGTCTGGGATGTAATGTCTGCAACCACTTAGTACGTCCACATTTCTTTACTGGTGCTGAGAATCACGTTGCGTATCTCATCACGTTAAGTGATTGATTTATTCCACATTTGCAAGATCGGGGACTGCTCGGTAGTGTATCGTTCCACCAGAACGGAGCACCAGCCGATTACGCTACTGTCGTTAGAGAATATCTCGATGAAGCGTTTCCTGATAAATGGAGTGAACGTCGTTCTGTCATTTGCCTGCACCAATGGACTGACCACCCTGAAGTCCTGATCTGCCATCTTGCGACAATGCATTATGAGAGTTTGTTGAAGAGAAGGTTGCTGCCACACGTTACGAGGCAGTTGAGGAACTTAGGGACACTGTGCGATTTCCATTTACTGCCATCACGCCAGAAATGTTGAGAATTTTACATCGTACATGTAGGAGAACAACGCTCCATTATGAATGCCATGATTTACACATACCTTGGAATAACTGCGTCGAAGTTGTCCTCTGCCATCATCCCACATTAATATAATGCGTCCATCTATGAATACATAGATACGGAGACCCGACAGCGAGGTCATCGGTCTCATCGGATTAGGGAAGGATGGGGAAGGAAGTCGGCCGTGCCCTTTCAAAGGAACCATCCCGGCATTTGCCTGGAGCGATTTAGGGAAATCACGGAAACCTAAATCAGGATGGCCGGACGCGGGATTGAACCGTTGTCCTCCCGAATGCGGGGTAATGGGTCTGATCACTCTGTATACCTGTTTTTTTTTTCCAGAATTTGTGCAGGAAAGTTACTGACTATGCCAAGAAAGTGCTGAAAGATAAATGACATCAAAAAACTTGTGTTCCTTCAAGAAAGCGGATCCAATTATTTCTTGACAAGCACATGAATAGAGCTCAAATCTACAATATTTTTTCACGGAAAGATTAATACGGCTCCAGTATTATCACTTTGCGGGGAGTACAGTTTTGCGAACGTGAGAATTTCACGTCCAATCAAAGCAGTGAACAAGCTCGGATTGGGCAAAAAATGGGGCAGCAAACAACATTTGTCCTTTTGTGAAAGGAATCATCCCACAATGTGTCAATTGATTTGAGGTTAGTACGGAAGATCTAAACATGGGTTGTCTAACGGGGATTTGAGTGCCGCTTCCGCCAAATGTGAGTAGTGTCCTGGCTATTGCGGCACACGGCGCTGTCTGAGGAGAACAGCCATGAAATACAACGAGAAACCAGTAATTTACCATATTTGCAAAAAAATTTGGCATACTAAAATGGGAAGTCGAAAAAGATTTAAAAATAAACAAAAAAAGAACACTACGGAAAGATGCAGATGTGGAAATAGTCATGGAAAAGTGTAGAACTGTAATAAAAGCGTTTGGGAAAACATCGGGCATTGCTGTTCCGCAGATATTAAAGCTCTGTATACGGAGCTTCGGAACATACTCTTTAATACAAAAACAAAAGACGCACCACGAAGGAATTATCCGAATGAGACGGAAATCGGTACAGGATTACAATTCCAGAAAAACTGGATGATTTCTTCAAGAGAATGAGCGTCACAGATTGAGCAAGTCAATAACGCGTTGGTACACCTCTAGGACATATGCAAGCAGCTATTCGGCTTGGCATTGATTAGTTGTTTGATGTCCTGAGGGATATCGTGTCAAATTCTGTACAACTGATGGTTTGAGGGGCTTGGCCACAACGCTCCAAACTATCGGAGTTGGGTCCATGCTGGCCAAGGTCGGGATTGGCAAGCACCAAGACAAGCAAAGAAACTCTCGCCGTGTGCGGGCGCGCATTATCTTGTTGAAATATAAGCAAAGTATGGTTTGCCATGAAGAACAATAAAATGGGCCGCAGAGTATAATCGACGTACCGCCGTGCTGTACGGGTTCCGTGGATAACAGATAAAGTAATCCTGCTATGAAAAGAAACGGCACCCCAAACCATCACTCCTGGTACATGAAAAGTATTCGCAGTTGCGAGTACTGGAAACCATCAGCTGTATAATGGAATGATAATGAAAATTTGCGTCGCACCTGGACTCGAATCCGGATTTCCCTCTTATCGCGAGTGGTCGCCTTACCATTAGGCTATCCAAACACACTTCACGGCCAGAGCCAGGCACCAAGTGCCTACAACCTGTACTCGTACATCCATTGTGTGTGTTCCTGTACAGTGGAGACATTTTACTTTAAAGCCGCTTGCCCGATGACGAAATCAGAAATCCTTGTGTTATTCCGAATTACGATGCAATGTTCCTTCGGACATGCATGCACCATCACTCCTGGTTTTCGGGCCGTATGGCGGGACGCAATAAGGTTGGTACCCCACCGCTGCGTCTTCAGACACGTCTTCGACCTGGAATGCCATTGACTGGAGTAGAATTGTCTTCAGTGATGAGTTACGCTTAAAACTAAGCTCCGATGTCCAGCTAAGACGTGTCTGGAGACTCCGGTACAGCGGTGGTATATCAACCTGTCACCCGCTATACGGCCCGATAACCAGCAGCTATATAGTCTGAGGTGCTATTTCTTTTCATAGCAGGAGCCCTTTGGTTGCCATCCGCAGCGCCCTTACAGCTTAGCGACCCGTCCACGCCCGTTTCGTTGTCCTTCGTGATAAGCCAACCTGGGCTTAAATTTCAGCAAAATAATGCCCGCTCGCACACGGCGAGACTTTCTCCTGCTTGTCTTTGTGCTTGCCAACCCGTACTTTGGCCAGCAAGGCCGACGGATCTCTTCCCAATTGAGTACATTTGGAGCATTAAGGGCAGAACCCTACAACCAGCTCGGTATTTTGACTATATAACGCAACCATTGGACAGAATTTCGAACGATATCCCTCAGGAGGACCTCTAACAACTATCAATTAAGGCCTAACAGAATAACTGCTTGTATTAGGGCCATAGATGGACCAACGCATTATTGACTTGCTCAGTTTATGAAGGTCTCTGTCTTGAATAAATCATCCATTTTCTTTTAATTATAATCAAATTGTTCAAATGGCTCTGAGCACTATAGGACTTAACATCTGAGGTCATCAGTCCCCTACAACTTTAGAACTACTTAAACCTAACTAACCTAAGGTCATCACACACATACATGCTCGAAGCGGAGTTCTATCCTGCGACAGTAGCAGTCGATCGGTTACGGACTGAAGCGTCTAGAACCGCTCGGCCACCGCGGCGGCTTGTAATCATTTGTTTGTACATCACAACTACCTATTTCAGTCATCTTCCGATAATACCTTCGTGGTGCGTCTTTTTGCTATCTTAGCGTGTATGACTTAACATTCTCGGTTTGCGTCCCTTACTTTAACCTAAAAATTTTCCGTTTGTCCCCATTACTTTGAACTACAACACGCTATTAAATACAGGTTTCTGGTTAAGTATGAATGAATGACTAAAGTGAAGGGAAATTTTAAACATAACTGTTACAGTCGACTAAACACCCTGATAAGCCAAAACATTTGTTAAAATGGTAAAGCAGGTGGCGCATGCCGGTCACGGGCTATTGACACCGCACCCACAAATTCCTTACAGCGTCACGTGACGTGACTTGACCGCAACGCCACCAGGTGCCATTCAACTGTGCAATGTTCATTATGTTTTGGATCTTCAGTACCTAAGACGTCAGCGCAGAACTATTGCTTTGCAAGATCAAAAAGAAGGCACTGGAAAAGGAAAGCCAGAGGGCAATACGAAGACTGCATCAGCACGCATTGTGGAATACAAGGGCTACAGAGATGGAGAGATAAGAACAGAAAAAATAAATGGAGAACGACACGTACTAAAAAATCTGACGACTAAATATAGTTACTTTATATAGCGTACTGAATGCTGTCTGTACGAACTGCTCTATTCAGTTTTATGACAGATAAAGTCGAGTCCATGATATCGGATCATCAAGTTCTGGTCTGAACTATTGTCGGTGACGGGAAGCGCGTTACACTGGCCGATTTCAGGGTCGCCCTGTGACCTTGCAGAGGCACTGTGTCATAATGTACAGCACTACGTACCGGCAGATTTACTACACTACGTTACCACGAATTAGTTGTTTCATAGAGCAGCTCAAGTTTAAGAAAGGACTAATGCCAAATCTAAGAAAACGGTAAGGATATGATGAAAGTGTACAGAAACATGAACTGATAATTCAACGAATATCTGGAATATTAACAAGCGTTGTGTCTCGCTTGAAACATCCACACGTACTTCTGAACTGCGATAACGACACCGCTCGTTGCAAAGCATTGACTCTATGAGTTTAGCTCTCTAAAAAGAGCGTAGCTTTGCTACGGGACACTGTAAGCAGCGTGCAGTTTTGGTTTACAAAACACTTTTAAATATCGATTGCAAACATTCATAGACTAAATGCTGCTGCCCACTGCACTGGCAGTTACACGGGATTTTTTTTAAATTCCGAAATAGTCACTTTATACCTAACAAGATCCGCCACTCCGAACATATTAAATACTGTACGACATCATACACAATAGAGTTAATGAACGTCGTCTTTGTTGAATGGACGCTCCATCCATGAAATAAAATGAGTTATATGATGGCCGTATAATCTGATAGATATCTTATATGCTATCGGTCGCAGTTTGTCTCACGATTTGTAAAAAAATGGTTCAAATGGCTCTGAGCACTATGGGACTTAACATCTGAAGTCATCAGTCCCCTAGAACTTAGAACTACTTAAACCTAACTAACCTAAGGACATCACACACATCCATGCCCGAGGCAGGATTCGAACCTGCGACTGTAGCGGTCGCGCGGTTCCAGACTGAAGCGCCTAGAACCGCTCGGTCACACCGGCCGGCTCGATTTGTCAACTAGAAGGCCAGTTCCCTCATGAATCACAGTAACATCGCACTTCGGCTGCCATTATGCGTACTGTGCGTAAACGAGGAAGTTTTAACATGTAATACACATTTTCGTTTAGAAAAAAGGCGGTGACAGGCGAAGTAATCAGTTGCCTATAGGTTGTGGAATGTTTCGATTATTATACGACCAAGGTCACGATGAAGAGTGATGAGGTCAATTATCAGAAAACAGTCGTGGAAATGGTCGATGCGGTGAACAGGGATATGCGTAAAATGTTTGTTTTCTCACCACGTCCAGTTTCATGATTTCTAATCATCGCCAACATCAGTGCCGAGCGTGAGGGTGAGGGAGGACAGGGGGGGGGGTTCCATCATGCTCCGGGCGCCACTTGCAGAGAGGCGCTAAATGGTCTCCAAGAAACAAGATATTCTGGAAAATATGCTATCATTAAAATCTGCATTTTATATTACTGTATGTGCATTTGGAGAGGGAGTGGGAAGCGCCAATGAGATGTGTCCTAGTTAGGGGGCCGAGGACGGATGGAGGGGACGGCCAATATAGTTTCGTGCCACGGGCGCCACTACCCACGAGTGATCAATTTGTCTTAAAAAAGCGCAAGCAACTGGGCCCTAGTTCTCGTAATGAACAGGCATCTGCTTTGCCCACACTCTATGCGACAGGAACTAGACGTTTTGTCCACAGAAGCAGGTACGAAAGACGATGACGAAAGTCAAAATAGTCATTAACATCTGCTTATCACATGCAGTAGATCTCTACGATGAGAGTATATAAGTACCGATTGCATTTTATAACGATTGTTTCAGCAATGGAGGAAAATTACTGTAAGATAGACTGATATATTAACACTTAACTATCAAAAATGTTCTAATTTTCTTCAGCACTGTGCCAAATAAATTATTTAATAAATTCTTTAAGATGTTAACATTATGTTTACCAACAAAAAAGAAAAATAGAGAGAAATTGTTATATAATCTGAATGCCTAATTTTCTAAATGTTAGAGCACCATTTTTTTGGGGGATGGGGGAGTGACACTTAAGGGATTTGGCATATTATTAAGACATTTCACAATGCTGTCTCAGCATAATTTATTATAGAAGACCCGGCAATAAATCTGCGATCAAGTGCACAACAAAACCCACGAAGTAGCGTTGTCTATGCCATCTAACCTTTGAGACTTGGCTTAAACAATCTAAATGCCCATGGATTTTGCTCTCCAAAGCTTTAAACCAAATCCACTCCAAATATGAAATAAAAATGTGTGTATCTATGAAACGAGTATTAAAAAATGCACGTAACATTTGAAAGAAATATTTTTTTCAGTATGGTCTTCACGATTTACAATCAATAAATGTAGAACTTCCTGGCAGATTAAAACTGTGTGCCGGACCGAGACTCGAACTTGGGACCTCTGCCTTTCGCGGGCAAGTGCTCTACCAACTGAGCTACCCAAGCACGACTCACGCCCCGTCTTCACAGCTTTACTTCTGCCAGTACCTCGTCTCCTACCTTCCAAACTTTACAGAAGCTCTCCTGCGAACCTTGCAGAACTAGCACTCCTGAAAGAAAGGATATTGCGGAGACATGGCTTAGCCACAGCCTGGGGCATGTTTCCAGAATGTCGAAACTGATCATCGTGAAATAAAAACACCAAGTGATCTTGGTTGCAGAAGATTTCCTATTCTAACATTTTATATCGATGTTCATACCGACGTAAGTCTTGTGACACTAGATCCTGACAATTTCTATTTATAACCCTGCACTATAAATTAATAAAAAGAGCCGTGCACAGAAGTGTAATTGACAATGATAAGTTAGTTGTGTGTAAATAATAAGTCGGATGCTATTTGTGGACAAAAATTCGGTATCTCCTGATATTGCACCCCGTCGTTTGGCTATTTCTGCAGCAAGCGGTACATTTTTAAGCATGCAACCTCAAACACGCTGAAACTAAAATGTAGCAGTATACAGACTCAGAAATGCATCTAATAATGTTTCCTTCGATCTGAAACAACTCTTAAGTTACAACTTTACGCACGCTCTAATTTTCTTGATATAACGTTGGGGATGTTTTGTACGAAAGTGCTACATCACGTTCTTTGTAATTTGCTATGCTTCTTGAACAAAGTTAAACATAAATGTGTTGCCCTTATTTCTCCGACTCTCTCTCTCTTGATCAGCAAAAGGTCAGTTGTCCAAGGGGTTCTTGGAAGTAGACTGCGAAAGATAATCTCACATCACGTCAAGTCTGAGTAATGAATCAATACGCTTTACGACACTTACGCTCTTTGAAGCTTCCAGGAAAAAGAGAATTATGAATAGACTTACTGCTATTCTTAAATAATAACTATAAGGTAAGACAGTAATCTGCATTATAAGTAAAGCGCGCCAGATAACATCGCAGAAAGTTGAATGATTTATGGAAGTTCAGTGAAAAATCACTGAGCAGCAACTCTGTAGCTTATCGATCTTTCTTATCGGTTTTGGGAACGATTATGTCACATGATGCGCAAACGTAAATGCATTTTTGTTCATTTTCATTGGGGTTATTAAACTGCAGGCTGAGTTCTTTAAACGATAACTGGATACACTCTGCGACACTGATCCTACAAGCAGCTCAGGCCCATATTACCATGACATCATCTAGTAGCACTGCTTGTCCAGGGGTGTTGGTAAATTAGCTGCATGAGCTGCTCTCCCAGAAAGAACAACTGGTGACAACGAGTATATTGAGTGGACGGAACCGTTGCAGCACGTCTTCTGACCAGGTCTTATGCAAACGTCTACTAACATACTCTCAAAACAACTGTACAAATAAGGGTATGGAATTTTCAAGAACTTGTTAACTGTATTTCCATCTTTATATAGCAATAATAATCCTTTATGTTCGAATAAAACAGCATGTATGATCGCGAACTGACCCCGGATCTTCCTCTTTCGCAGGTAATTCCGTATCACGCGGGTCACCGGAGGTCCCCCACCATCAGACTCCAACATGTACCTAGTCTCTACATAGTACAGCTTTATCCCATGTTGACATTTGTAACACAAACGTTTGTACGTGATAACTGTAGTTGAGTGGGATTGTTTGTATCTTTATTGCCGGTTACTGTATTTGATTTCAATCCCATTTCTGAGTAACGTGAGATGCGTAACTATTTTGTAACAGAAAGAAACAAAGCTAAGACACATGCCTCATAATCAACTTCACCCTCCTGAAGACGGAAATCTAATCCCCGAAACACACTGTGGACGCTGGATTAAATTGAAAAAAAAAAAAAAAATGCTTCCCAATAAATAATACAACATCGACGAAATAAGGAGATGAAAACCATCCTCTGATTTTGGAAGCAGGCATTGAGAGATCGGACCAACCCTGATTGCGTAAAACAATAGTATAAAAAGAGAAAATGAACAGAAGTTGGTCACAACGGATTTTATTAATTCTGTGTTACAAATTTGGAGGTGTAATACACCTTCAGGTACATTTCATTTAAAATATCTGAGCTGGTGTCCATCCAAGCGACAGTACTTCGAGGTTTTGCAAGACGCAACAGTCATGGTTTCGTTTATAATTATAATTTTGGTGTCCTCTCAAAACGTCATAATACAAGACAAAAATAAGGATTTTGGGCTGGCAGAGAGATGGCGTTAACGCCGATAAAATGTGTTACGGTAGTGTACGTCTTATGCACTGACTAGGGCTATTGATAAAATATCGATATTTTTTTCAAAAAACATCGATAAGTATCGGCGTTTTTTTCAAATGGTTCAAATGGCTCTGAGCACTATGGGTCTTAACTTCTAAGGTCATCAGTCCCCTAGAACTTAGAACTACTTATACCTAACTAACCTAAGGACATCACACACATCCATGCCCGAAGCAGGATTCGAACCTGCGACCGTAGCGGTCACGCGGTTCCAGGCTGTAGCGCCTAGAACCGCTCGGGCACTTCGGCCGGCGGCGTTTTTTTCAATGACATCTGTATCCAAATGGCAATGTCGAGTGCCGATATTTTTGTTTTATATTACAATTTTTTTGCAATTTCGATAAATATTTGAAGTTGTCTTTTAAAATTGTAGCCGAACATTATTTTGCTTTCAACGAGTCTCGACACATTGTATACTCCCTTTCTTTTTTAAAAAAGGAAAAAAAATACAGCTGATTTCCTTGTGTTATTTAAGCTGCCTGTTGAGCTGACGTAAACTTGATTTTGACGAGAAAGGAGATCTTTCTCTGATATTGAGGGTAAACTGTGTGCTACAATTTTCCTTTGAAAAACTGTAAGCAATTTTGGTATTAAAAATGGCATACCTCTTTGTGTCTTTGACTATTTAAATGCCGCATTGAGTTTCGATGACTGAGCTCATCTGAAAGCTGACGATATTTCGTTGCGCTAGTATTATTAGAGTTACTAGCGCGACGAATACCTACCTCTTATCAGCAAGCCATCTTAGGGTGCATAATTAGCATAATTATTATATGAAATCGCTCTCGTTTACTGTGTCGCTAAGTCAACAAATTTTTAAAGTGCACTACAGTTAGGTATGTATTATTATCTGCTGATAAGTGTCATTAATAGCTGATTCAAGGTGCAGTTTGTACTATGGCCAACACTAATTGATACATTTTTCTTAATTTGGCCATAATGGTTGTTAATGAACTACTGTCACAGTAATGATCGAAGTTAGGGAGTAAATTTTAATTACTTTCAGCTTGCTTTACTTCTGTTAAAAACTTACCTAATCTACACACTATTACGTATCGAATCTAGGACTGAATAATTGTTGTATTGTAACAAATAGTCTTCTCTCTACTGCAGGTGCATCTGGGCATACACCTGTCAGAGGATTAATAAAGATTATAATGTTGCTGTGTTTTGACCTATCTCAGCACTGGATTTTGTTTTGCAATCACGGCCGACGTTCAGTCCTGTCTGTCATACTACAGCTACCAATCAATGGTCATTTTTGCTGTTCATGTGGGGGCCTCTGGCTGTGGGAAAAGAATTAATGAAAAAATAACTGTCATTACGTCGCGACAGAATGTCGGCCATGTGAAGCTACAACTTTTTAGAATATTGTTTTGGTGTATTTTTGGACAGCTAAGATATGTTTCTCACAAAATGTTCTTTTCACACAGCCCTAGAATGCAAAATTCTCTGCTGCGGACCTAAGGATTTCAGTGCTCCTTTCTCTAACAGGACACAGGCCATAAAGCGCCGTTACCTAGATGGACCTTGCCTTTCTACAGTAGTTTTCCACCTTGGCTCTGACCTGTAGGCGCTACTGTCCCGGTGACCATTCCTACCAACAATGCAAACGGCTTTCATCTGCTTTTATCTTAGCGGAGCTTTGTCATTTCTCAGAACACCTTGCCCTTATTTCAAAGTTCCGTTCACTTGCAGTTCTCCGTACACGTCCTATCTCCATCATGCCACAGCTTGAAAGTTCTCTCAAAGAAATCATCACAATAGCATGCATCAGGTTAATTATAAGACCGTAAAGAAAAGGAAAAGGAAGGCCAACGGTTTGTCGCACTGGTAACAGCGGTTCTCGTCAGATGACCGAAGTTAAGCGCTGTCGGGCTTGGCCAACACTTAGATGGGTGACCGTCCAGGTCTGCCGAGAGCTCTTGGCAAGCGGGGTGCACAAAGCCCTTGTCAGGCAGATTGAGGAGCTACCTGACTGAGATGTAGCGGCTCTGGTCACGAAAACTAACAGCAGCCGGGAGAGCGGTGTGCTGACCACACGCTATTCCATATCTGCGACCAGTGACGCCTATAGGGTGAGGATGGTACGGCGGTCGGTGAGTTCCAAGACCTGTTCGGACAGAGTTTAGTTTCGTTTAATTTAAAGGAAATGTAATTGCCCCTAATAATCATTGTTATCCAACACGAAGAAATGTGTTTGCACGATCTGCTATAGTTTACTCCTGTTAAATTGAATCTGCCAATCAAACTGAACGAAAGGAAACCAGCCAAAACAGCTTGATTTTTTATATGATTATATAAGAATCTTCAGAATGTCGACCGAGAAGTCCCCAACATCAGAATTAAATATTTCGACAACTAAGATTATACGAGTGCAACAAACGGTGCAAGCTGTTAAGAATGCTAAACCGAAGTTACACAACAGTTCAAAATGCTGCAAATAGATGGCACTGTAATCGCAATGTGTAGTGCCTATAAAATGTGTCGCATGTCAGAGCTACCAGTTCCGCCGTTGGAATGATAAAGGTACTGGAACACTATAGGTTAGAACATGTACTACGGTAACAAGACACAGTTTCCAGACAATTTAATTTTCTGAAAGAACCGATGCAAAACCCATTTGCAAGCTCTTCGCCAAATTCCAACGAAAAAGCAGTGTGGCTGACAATCTAGTGGGTCGCACGCAAACTCAGCTTGCAGGAAACACTGAGACGGAGGCTATGCAGCTTTCCATTCAAAATCCAAAGCCACCAGGCCACAAATATGCCAGCTTTATGAGGACTGACTGTGCGAACCAGATTCTCACAGTTATCGAGATGAAGCACAATTCCACCTGAATGGAGTCGTGAATAAGCAAAGGTCATGATTTTGGAGTTCCTAAAATCCCAGTTTTTGTGAAGCGAAACCACTGTATTCTCCTAAAGTTAATGTCTGCGCTACAGTAGGCAGCAGAGGCATTATTGGCTCTTTTTTCATATCAGAAAGGATCAATCGTGAATGTTACATTACAATTTTGGAACGATTTGTCACCACAGAGCATTGGAGGATCGACCAGGCACCGAGTGGTTCATGCAAGTTGGGTTCAGACCACATCACACTGAATAGGTGTTTCGCTTGATGAATACTTTGTGTTGGATTATTGAACATTTTCTGGCGCAGAGATAGATTGGCCTTCATAGTTGCCCGATGTGTCTCCTTGTGACTAGTTTTTACGGGACACATTGAAAAATACTGTCTATCATAACCATCGCACCTTGCTCAACGAGTATGCGTGGGTTCTGAATTCATTTCCGTTGAGACACTTCAGGATGTGATGGCAGATTTCGTTGTTCATTTGCGCCACTAACGTACTGCCACAGTGTTTACACTGGTTTCCCGTCAGATCAGCGAAGTTAAGCACTACCGGGCTTGACTAGCACTTGGATGGTCACCGTCCGAATCTGCTGAGCGCTGTTGGCAAGTGGGGTGCACTGAGCCCTCGATGCCAACTGAGGAGCTACTTGATTGAGAAGTAGCGGCTCCTGTCACGAAAACTGACAACGGCCGGGAGACCGGCGTGCTGACCACATGCTCCTGCATCTCATCATCCAGTGATGCCAATGGCTGAGGATGAGACGACGGCCGGTCGGTACCGTTGGGCCTTCCGAGGCCTGTTCAGACCGAGTGCTGCGAGTAGTGAACATTTCGGAAAGATTGTGGTTTGACTGCAAAGATACTTGCCAAGAACTAGTTTAACTACGCACGCTGATACAGTACGAGCTGCACAGCGTACAACACCATCTGTTAGCAGCTTTTCAAACTATTTAGAAACTTCTGCAGAAAAGTCTTACAGTTTTCACACTAAATATGTCTCTTGTTGCCCTCGTCTATTGATCTTAGTTTTCGAGATGTTTAAGTCTGAATCTAGAGACTCCTTCGCTGGATACCTTGTATCTTCCGTGGAATCTAAACTAACAAACTAAACTGTGACCAGTTGTGAATTTCAAGCCTTATTTTATCGCGGTGTAATTCCAAACTCTGTAGCGTATCACTTTGTGTACAGCATGTTTCTAGCAGCGGGGCGCGATGCAACGCCGCAGCCCACGCCTGCGCCTGCGCCCGGAAGCGGCGTCGCAGGGCAGCCAGGCTCGCGTGGCGCCCGTTCTGGTGCCTGGCCGCCCGCTAACGAGCTCAACTGTCGGCGCCGCGGACAAAGCCGCGCCAAGGACGCCACAGTGGCTCTGGGCTGACTGACGCGCACGTCGCTTCTGCCGTCAACCTTATGGGTACCTGGATCAGTGCTTATCTGCTGCTGTTACAGGGGGTATTAGACGTCGATCCGCCACGAACTGTACAGGTTTAACGCGACAGCCATCTGGCCGTAGACCGGGCGGAACAAAAGGAATTAGCAGACATTATCCACGACTGAACGCTCGGATAAAGTGAGTAGTTCTTAACTCCCTTGAATCCGTGCATGCGCACTAGGTTGCGATAACTCGCGCATTCGCAGAAGGGGGTAATCAGAGTGTGCTTTCTGCATGTTATTGCTTCCTGTTTACTTTTTTTCCACTGTTATTGACACCCTTGGCCATCAGCTGACTTCAGGTTTTCATGTTGTAGATGTTGCGCGTTTTTCAGCGATTACATTTTTTTTATAGATGCAGTAGTTACGCAAGCAATATTTTTTGCTGTCAAACTATGTTTTACACAAGCCGTTTACAAGTAGCATCCTTTGTACTGGTTGCTTCGTGTTCTAGAAATGGAATGTACCAAACAAGCAATAAGCGTCCCAATTCAGGCGTATGGTGAGAAAAGGCGTGCCATCATCATCACGTCCTCTATATCAAAAGGTACTTCAGCAATCATTTATTTCTGAGTAAATATGCATACAACTTTATATGTGTGGTTTTCGATTTGTATATGTAGTGCCGTAACTGACAGAAGATTACGTGTGATTTGATTGCATATTTTGCTTTATTTCAGCATGCCATGAAGGATAAACTGGCAATAGTCGGCGGGAAAGTCGCATCACAAAATCAATAAACGAATGGTTTGGCTCTTACTTTCGACTAGATGAAACTACATTGTGTCACTTGAGCGAATTACTTTCTGTACCACGACAGCAGCTTGTCGAAATAAGTCACGTCCGCTCTCACGAACTTCCGAAGTTCTTGCGGGTCTTTGGGTCTTAATTCCTTCATTAAACAGGGAATATATGCCACTGCCTTCGCCCCTTCTTCCAAGCCAGGTTTGAACTCATCAACGTCTGGTTTTTCGTCGTCGTTATCGTGCCTAATCCTAAGGGTTACAGACGCTGGCAGGGCAGTAGCTCCAAAAGCAACTGCATAATCCTTGTGCAATTTGCTTTATAAACGTAAATTTGTGTAATAATGTTCCTGTGCTTCCAAGTGTCATAATATAAAACGAACAGGTCAGCTCTTAACCCAGAACACTAATACGATAATTCTCTAATTCGTTAATAAATATTGATAACAAAATTATACAGAATCAATAAAAAAGAAGCTTCAGCTCAGAAATTTTTAATTTGAATGAACGACTTTTACAAGAAATCAGGCAGTTCCCTTCGATAATCGCGCGGTATTGACGTATACTGCGCATTCTTCGATTCGGGGTAGGACTATCCGGCGTGCATCGTGTGGTCGGGCGACGTGAACCTGTCTGCGTGCAGTTCCGAACATACAGGCTTGGAGCACTGCTGCGTAGGTGGACATCTTAGGCGCATCGTGTGATAGAGGCTCAAGAGGACATCGTCCACCTGTCAGTCGTACTTAAGCGCGTGGGACAAGCAATTCCCCACAGGCGACATCAAGCGAATACCGAGCAACCTTGATATGCACCTCACTTCGGAGAGGAAGGGGATATATAGATACGTCATATCCAGCTACAGACATTCACTGATAATCAGATTCCTAGAGCTACCAAACTGGGAGGATGTTGCTTGGTACGTTTCACTCGCTGTTCCAAATAGTCCCGCATATTGTCTATGGGATTAAGATTGGCCGATCAAGGCGACCGGCGGAGGGAACATATGGGTCCAAACAAGCGACAATCACTTTTATACCTTTACAATGATATCCTGCGAAGAGGCAAGTTACCAATACCTTTCAAGAGAAGCAAAGTTATAGCTATCCCAAAGCCCGAGGAAAACACCGCTTCACCAGAAAGCTACAGACAAATTTCACTTTTAAGCGTCTGCATGAAGGTCCGCGTCTAATATCCTTTGAACAACAGCATACCAATGGAGCAAGCTGGTCTTAAGCTGAGACGCAGCTGTTGCGATCAGGTCCTTCCGCTCACAACCTACAGAGAGAGACAATTCCAACAACATCTGCTGCGTTTACTGATTTTTCATACCCGTCTACATAAGTACGCCACAAGCCAGCTGAAAGTGTGTGTAGTGGAGGGTACTTCTGGTAGCATTAATTGATCCCCTCTTCTCCGTTCCATTTGCGAAGGGCGCGCATGAAGGAATGATTGGCAGTAATGCTCTGTATTAGCTCTAATTGCTCGAATTTTCTCGTTGGGATCATTTCGCGAGATGTATGGCGGAGGACGTAATCGTTATCAGACTTTTCCTGGAAATTACTCTCTCTAAAAAAATGGTTCAAATGGCTCTGAGCACTATGGGACTTAACTTCTAAGGTCATCAGTCCCCTAGAACTTAGAACTAGTTAAACCTAACTAACCTACGAACATCACACACATCCATGCCCGAGGCAGGATTCGAACCTGCGACCGTAGCGGTCACGCGGTTCCAGACTGTAGCGCCTTTAACCGCTTGGCCACCACGGCCGGCTACTCTCTCTAAATTTCAGTAGTAAACCTCTCCTTGATACGCAACACCTCTCTTCTAGCGTCTGCCACTGAAGTTTGTTGAGCGTCTCTGTAACGCTCTTGCGCCGACTCAATGATTCAGTGACAAAACGCGCCGCTCGCCGTTGGATCTTTATCTCTTCTATCAGTCCTACCTGGTAAGGATCCCAGACTGATAAACAATACTCAGCCTATGATACAGTTTGCGAAGAAGGACGACAGTAAACCAAATGCTCAATGGCAGACTTCAAGCACAACACAGTACGATGTCAAGATTTTCGTAAGTCTACAAAATGGCCAACCACAATGATGTGTAATAGCTTCTCCGCCCGCATCTCGTGGTCGTGGAGTAGAGTTCTCGCTTCCCACGCCCGGGTTCCCGGGTTCGATTCCCGGCGGGGTCAGGGATTTTCTTTGCCTCGTGATGGCTGGGTGTTGTGTCCTGTCCTTAGGTTAGTTAGGTTTAAGTAGTTCTAAGTTCTAGGGGACTGATGACCATAGATGTTAAGTCCCATAGTGCTCAGAGCCATTTTTTTAAATAGCTTCTCCATTGCTTATTATAGGACATACTCTGAGGCATCAAGGGATCACCAATTTAGTATTGGAGGGCAGCGTGGAGGGAAAAATTTGTAGAGGGAGACCAAGAGATGAACACACTAAATAGATTCAGAAGGATGTAGGTTGCAGTGGTACTGAGAGATGAAGAAGCTTACACAGGGCCGGCCGGAGTGGCCGTGCGGTTCTAGGCGCTACAGTCTGGAGCCGAGCGACCGCGACGGTCGCAGGTTCGAATCCTGCCTCGGGCATGGATGTGTGTGATGTCCTTAGGTTAGTTAGGTTTAATTAGTTCTAAGTTCTGGGCGACTGATGACCTCAGGCGTTAAGTCGCATAGTGCTCAGAGCCATTTATTTTGCTTACACAGGATAGAATAGCATGGCGAGCTGCATCAAAACAGTCTCTGGACTGAAGACTACAACTACAACAACAACAACAACAACAACATATATCTCAGGTATACCACCAAAATTCATGTATTCGGTTGACTTGCCATCGGTACCCTAAGTTCGTAAGTTCGTGCTTTGCCCAAACTGAGAATATACTGACAATTCCATGGCATAAAAGTGAATATTTAAAAAAAAATGGGTACTCCAACCGAATCCCAAGAAAACTAAAGCCACATCGTTTCTTCTTAACAACAGAGCATCACAAAGAACTATGACGTTTACTATGGGTGAAGTCACATTAAAGCATAGCCCACACCCTACCAACTTCAGTGTCCCGCACCACAGAACACTTACCTTAAAAAAAAAAAAAAAAAAAAAAAAAAAAAACTGGAAAAATTATCAGTAAGGGTCAAAACTAAACTAACCTCACTTAGAAGTTTACCGATAAGTCGTGAGGTGCTACCGCCGAAACTTTAGCAATCAGCACAATAACCCTCGTACACTCAGATGCATAATATTGTGCTGGATCAATATCTGCCATGCCGACCTTGTCGACACACAACGTCAGTGATCACTAGACATCACATGGCAAAATCAGAATGTCTCCAGCACTCATCTCTTAAGAGACCAACTTTGAAGACACCAGGATTTTCTCTAGCCAGAGGATAGTGGTGTGACAACAGGATTCTTGGAAACCACGTTATCTGCAACAAGGGCCTAGCTCAATGGGGAGCTTCGGAATGTCCCTAAAACGACCGATGTGGAGCTGAAGAGCAAACGATCGCTCGTCTGACCCTAGTTCGTTCCGATACATCCTTCAGTGGTGCGTTGAAAGACATCCGCGATGTCACCACCGAAGCACTAGAATGGCTGGTCCCCAGTGACCTGCGGTTGTGATTAAAAAAAAGTGCAATGGAGAAACTAGATACCTGCTCCTTTAAGTTTTCAATAGTTACTGTAATGTTTATTTGTCGAAATGCACGTAAGTTCATTCAAGTATATACATAAATATACCCGAACAAGAGAACGAAACATGGGACGGTAGTAAGGATCGAGCGCAAGCCAAAGGGTGAGGAGTCTCGTGCGCTATCATTGGCGCTATGACAACAACTGCCGCTTAAATTTGTGCGCCAAACGGACTGACTGGCTGACTTTAATGCTCATGAACTCGGAAACGGCTCAACGTACCAAATTGTTTTTCTTGAGAAATATTTCTCAGCACAACGTGCCCTGCAAAGCTCTTACAATGTTTTCGGTTTTGTTTCTGACCACCATCTACGTGTGGATGTCAGTCAACCACCTTTATTCTGGAGTTGGGGGATCCAGGACTGATCTCCAGGAATGACACTTCCCTGTCTGCTTGCAACCATGAGCGCAAATAAGGTTGCAAGATTTTGGTTAACAGTAGCGTAATTTCGTTATTCTTCCTGTAATTTGATTTTAATGGTGATAATCATGTGTTTGTTTCTGACTCCAATAAATAACAGAATATTTTGCGTAATGGAAAACGTAATAAATTCCATCTACTGTGTTTACAGTATTTTTACTATGCCCATGCGCACAGGTCGTGCTCATGCAGCTATGACTTCGAAATACAGTACTAGGAATTGATTAAGTTTTCCATTTGTTTCGCTGTTTCGGTTTGTCATTAAAAGCCACTGTGGCTACCATAAAATCCTGGTGACCTAAATTAATGGACTGAAGTCGTGGTACCAAAAACAACCACCCCAAAATATCTCAGAACTCCTTCCGACCCGGATTAAACATTCCACACACTGCGGATAAAATACTTCACTCGGCCGTCGGTGCACTCAGCGCCTCCCATAGGTTGAAAGAGGCAAAAGTCGCATCTCGTCGGACCCCACACACACACCTCCAGTCAGCTAATGTCCGCTTTCTGTGTGGTTTGTCCCACTAGACTTGCAGTTTTGTGGGTTGCTGTGAGCAATAGTCTTTTACGATGTACTAGACTCTAAATGTCGATTGGAAACAGCTTCTTTCGCAATATTCGCTGAAAGTGTGTGTAGTGGAGGGTATCCGCTTGAGATGTATTGACTCACAGCAGCAGTTTCTAACGAGGCTCGAAATCAACTGCCATTGACAATGCGATCTCTGCCAATTAGAATCTTTTCACGACGATCGTTCTTTCGGCGTGGTGCGCGGGTACACCATTCCCTGTAGTTGGACAGTCTGCATTTAGATTGCATGTCTAGAAAGACACGTGTCTCACGTTATATTTCCACCGTCTCGTCGACAAATGTAATTTTTTATGAGTTAGAGAACACAATAGGATTTTCTTACTAACGACATTTTGGATCATGGTAGGTACTTCAGAGCTCCTCATAACTACAGCACTCATGGCTCACACAGCCTAATTTCAGAGTTGAGTGTTTGTTTTCATTTTTTATTTGCTACGTCTTTTTATCATTACGATGTATACCGTCAGTAGAGTAGCTAGCAATTAGCGTAGTCCATTTGGGACGAATTTGAACTACTACTTGGTGAAATTTAAAAGAAATTGAAGAATCTGCACAGGCTAATTGAAACGGAGCCTAGACAATTCTGGTAAGTATAAAGAGAGAATCCCAGCGATATGGTAACTAAATACGTTACAAATCTCAGTTTGCCAGGCAATTCCAATATCACAGGGAAAAGGAGCACGACTGAAACCATCTTAGAATCCATGTCACCGCTTTAAAATATGGATAAATTGTGCGAAAAAATACTTAATGACGCAATTCATAGATGACCCGCTGAATAAGTGATGTCCGCGAGGCAGATGGCTAAAGCAGGAAAATTAACGCAAGATTCAGTATCACAGTAAATCTAGAAATAACTGTATTCAATGACTCATTTTGTAACGTGGACATGTTCCTCTTACAATAACAAATCAGGGCACGTATATATACGATACAGCTAATAATAAAAACACGTGAAATTAAGAAAAAAAGTTTTACCGTTTCTTCGACGATGAAATCACTAGATACACAACAGAAACTTACAAAACACTCGTTCGACCTATACTTGAGTATTGCTCATCAGTGTGGGATCCGTACCAGATCGGGTTGACGGAGGAGATAGAGAAGATCCAAAGAAGAGCGGCGCGTTTCGTCACAGGGTTATTTGGTAACCGTGATAGCGTTACGGAGATGTTTAATAAACTCAAGTGGCAGACTCTGCAAGAGAGGCGCTCTGCATCGCGGTGTAGCTTGCTCGCCAGGTTTCGAGAGGGTGCGTTTCTGGATGAGGTATCGAATATATTGCTTCCCCCTACTTATACCTCCCGAGGAGATCACGAATGTAAAATTAGAGAGATTAGAGCGCGCACGGAGGCTTTCAGACAGTCGTTCTTCCCGCGAACCATACGCGACTGGAACAGGAAAGGGAGGTAATGACAGTGGCACGTAAAGTGCCCTCCGCCACACACCGTTGGGTGGCTTGCGGAGTATAAATGTAGATGTAGATGTAAACTCTGTTAGGACAATGCCTTCTGACGAAACGACAGAAAACTTAGATCTCGATAGCCTAAAGAAGTTTTTAACCGCGGTTCTCCCGGATGAGAGTCCACCGCCTCGCTCGGTATGCATGTACGTGAGACGTTCAATTAGAAAGCAATACTTTTTTCCTGAAAGCTGGTTGGTTTTATCAAGGATCCCAATGCACCATATTTTTCCTCACTCTTTTAGCTACAAAATTACATTTTTCAGCGTTATCTCCGTTCAGCGCGACGGCATTACGCCACCTTACTGGGAGGGCCTACTGCCTGCATGCCACCCCTCTACAGCGTCGATGTCGGAGCCAACGCTTCGCTGCGTGAATAACTTGTCTGAGGTCTTGCGTTGTCATGGAGAAGTAGTAATTTGTTTGAATTTCTGTGGCGACGAACACGCTGAAGTAGTTTCTTCAGTTTCCTTAGGGCAGCACAATACACTTCAGAATTGATCGTTGTACCATGAGGTAGGACATCGAACAGAAGGACCCCTTCAGAGCCCCAGAAAACCGTCAACATGACTTTACCAGCTGAGGGAACAGCTTTGAACTTTTTCTTCGGAGGCAAGTTGGTGTGGTGCCCCTCCATGGATTGTTTTGTGTCCCGTTCGAAGTGATGAACCCATGTTTCACCGCCTGTGACGAAGTCCGACAAAAGAAGTCACGTCAGTCTCGTAACGCGCGAGCAATTCCTCACAGACGATTCTTCTTTGCTCTTTATGGTCTTCTGTTAGGCAGCGACAAACCTGGCGGGCACAACCCTTTGAGTACTCCAACTGGTGGACGTGTGTATCAGCACTACCAACAGATGCGTCAAGCAGTGCAACGACTTGTGTGATTATCACCTCGAATGGAAAGTCTGCACGTTCCAACACTGCAGAATTCACAGCTTTGTGCGGCCGACCGGCACGCGGCAGATCGGACAGGTTTGCGCGACCTTGTTGCGATGATGACAGACTCCTCGCCGCAGACACTCTGCAAGCGCCTATATATATCTGCGATGCTCTGGTTTTCCACCGAAAGAAACTCAGTGGCAGCTCTCTGCTTGGAAAGCGCCTTTGTTGCTGATGTCATTTTGAAGGCTATTAAGCCGGCCGGTGTGGCCGTGCGGTTCTAGGCGCTTCAGTCTGGAACCCCGTGACCGCTACGGTCGCAGGTTCGAATCCTGCCCCGGGCAGGTTAGTAGTTTAAAGTTCTAGGGGGCTGATGACCACAGATGTTAAGTCCCATAGTGCTCAGAGCCATTTTTGAAGGCTATTATAGCGCCACCACCTATCGGAACTTCGTGAAACTACAGGGACTGAAGCCGGGATATTCCGTGATGTCTAGCAACAAAATCCTCATTTTTTTCAGTTGAAACTGATCGAGAAGAAACGTTGTTGCACTATTTATTGAACATACCTCGTATATAGTATCTGAAATATGTTGCAACAGACAGCTATAAAAAATCAGGTGGACATAAAGTTCATTTTTATTTTCAAGACATTAACAAACGAATTTGAACTCTCTAACACATAGTATTATCTAAAAGGTGAAGCTTTCACTACTTTTGGAGTTACACTGAACAGTTTCAACATTAGCTGCTCATTGAAATTTGGGGCTGTCACAGCAAAATTCCTTTTTATTCGCACTTACTGTACACATTACATATGGAATCATACACAACATCTGAGGAACTTAATCAATTCTTCTTCCTAGTCGTCGATCTTGCAGAGCTAGGTTTCCACTTTTCGTCCTGTTACGCTTTTCTTTTTCCTCTTTTGTCAAGAAGCTACCTCTTGTAATGAGTATCGGTGATATCAACAGCATACGACTGTGGGCTGCTTCTTTTTCTTTGTTATGGATTTAGAGTGGAAAAGATACCCTCCTAGTGCAGGTTTGTTTTGTGGGAGGTGAAGGAGTCAGGAGTTCATAATTGATTTTAGTTTGTATTTACTTTCCTGAGAATTATTTACTTGTCTATTCACACATTTATTCTTCCTCACTTCTAGCTTTTGATTACGAATTGGATTCGTCACCACGAAGTCCGAATTCAGAAAAATATATGGATCCAGCGGCCTGATTCCAGCTTTTGTATGGTCGCAGCCCTGCCATATGACTCAACGGCTAAGCAATCTTTGTCTGAGTAATAATGCTACCAGAGTTGGTATGGCGTCATTTGTCAGCTGCTTGGCGCTAATAAACTTCAAGTGGCTTAAAGAATGCGCCGTCTAATGGCTGTATAGGCTGTGAGTGCTCTTTGAGCCAGATGAAGTGTGATTAAATCATTGTTCGTAGCTAAAGTTATAGCAGGGAACACACATATAGTAGTACAGCTGTTAGAGTAACTATTAGGTCAAATCAGTTATTAAAAGATGTGTTGCAAGCATTAAAATTGTACCGATAACGCACATAAGCCAGGGTTGTTCTAAACGTTTCTAAGTTATCGTATTACTGAATTAGTTATGTGCTATACAAATTACGTATATAGTGTGTTCTTTCGGATCTGTTCGAAACAGCAGACACCATTTATTTAATCCTTCAGCCTTATATAAATCTAAGGAATGGCAGAAAGTCTGCTAGTGGTCATTGAATAAATGGACGGGAAAAGCTGAAAAATTGTGTCGGACCTGGACTCGAACCCGCTTCGGCCATCCTGAGGCGGTCCCTGGTCGACGCAAATTTCTAACTTATCCTCACACTACTGACTTAGTGTCTCCGTCTATTAAGACTCTAAAGACTCTATACTCACAGCATTCGCTGATTACCGTACGAGTTCGAGCGTACGTATGTGCGCATATGCACAGAAAGGGTTATTGTGGCCGTCGAGACACACGTATATTACGCATTGCAAACACGTTCTTTCAGGCAATCTGCACAGAACTGACAGACAGTTGTGGAGCACCTTCGGCAATACCACTTCCCTTTACGAAGTACTGATTATCATGACGCGTACAAAAATGAAGTACAGGTGTACTTAACATCTCACTTGAGAAAATCTGTATTCAAAACAGTTTCATCTTGCGAACCACGTCTCTATTTCACACTGTTGAGATTAGTGCACGATAGGAACTACCACCGAGTCAAAGACATGTGAGTTGTTAACAGAAATAAACAAATACTATTTTACAGCGCACGTTAATAGCAGAGCTATCCCTAGGGAGAATAATAAGTAAAGAACGGATTCTACAAGTGGTTTGAACATTTACGCTGTATTTGTTAGCCGGCGACAGCTTTCGCTGAAAAAAAACTGCGTGAATGGGTGCCAAGTCTCCGATTTTCCAGGTGCTTACTCTGTCACTTGATAATGTTCAATCTAAGCCCTGCATCACTGTGAATAATGGACTTTTAAGCCTAATAAAAATTAAAGAAACATCGGTAGCTGGTGAGGTGGTTCAACGGGTATCACAGTGCGCTTCGATAAATTTGATGGATGGCTTGCCGCTCGGCTGGAGCGCGTGTGGGGCGTACCGACTGACGAGGCTGCCGCGGAGCCGAGGGGACGTGCGGCACATGTGAATGGCTTACGGGTCAGACCTGTTGAGCCGCGCCGGCACGCATCTGAATGGACCCGCCGCGCCGCCACTGGAGTGCCGTGCCGGCTGGCCGGCCGGCCTCTGGTCACGTAATCGCAGCCGGACCGAGTCTAGCGACCATCTTTCGGACACCCCATATTTGAACTGGTTTATTTGCAACTCCGTGAGAAACCTGCACACCGCGGATTGTGACCGCTGCCCGACCGCTCTTCCCCCCCCCCCCCCCCACACACACACACACAAGGGGGGGAGGGAGGGAGGGACAGAGTGAGTGTGTGTGTGTGTGTGTGTGTGTGTGTGTGTGTGTGTGTGTGTGTGTGTGTGTGCGCGCGCGCTTTGCTTCTCTAACTGGAAGAACATAATCTCCAGGTAGAAAAGCAAAAGTATTTTATTACAACTACACTACTGGCCATTAAAATTGCTACACCACGAAAATGTGCTACAGACGCGAAATTTAACCGACAGGAAGATATGTTGTGATTAGCAAATGATTAGATTTTCAGAGCAGTCACACAAGGTTGGCGCCGGTGGCGACACCTACAACCTGCTGACATGAGGAACGTTTCCAACCGATTTCTCATACACAAACAGCAGTTGACCGGCCTTGCCTGGTGAAACGTTGTTGTGATGCCTCGTGTAAGGAGGAGAAATGCGTACCATCACGTTTCCGACTTTGATAAAGGTCGGATTGTAGCCTATCGCGATTGCGGTTTATCGTATCGCGACACTGCTGCTCGCGTTGGTCGAGATCCAATGACCGTTAGCAGAATATGGAATCGGTGGGTTCAGGAGGATAATACGGAACGCCGTGCTGGTTCCCAACGGCTTCGTATCACTAGCAGTCGAGATGACAGGCATCTTATCCGCATGGCTGTAACGGATCATGCAGCCACGTCTCGATCCCTGAGGCAACAGACGGGGACGTTTGCAAGACGACAACCATCTGCACGAACAGCTCGGAGACCATGGCTGCGGTTACCCTTGACGCTGCATCACAGACAGGAGCGCCTGCGATGGTGTATTCAACGACGAACCTGGGTGCACGAATGGCAAAACGTCATTTTTTCGGATGAATCCAGGTTCTGTTTACAGCAACATGATGGTCGCATCCGTGTTTCGTGACATCGCGGTGAACGCACATTGGAAGCGCGTTTTCGTCATCGCCATACTGGCATATCACCCGACGTGATGGTATGGGGTGCCATTGGTTACACGTCTCGGTCACCTCTTGTTCGCATTGACGGCACTTCGAACAGTGGACGTTACATTTCACTTCAGATGTGTTACGACCCGTGGCTCTACCATCATTCGATCCCTGAAACCCTACATTTCAGCAGGATAATGCACGACCGCATGTTGCAGGTCCCTTACGGGCCTTTCTGGATACAGGAAATGTTCGACTGCTGCCCTGGCCAGCACATTCTCCATATCTCTCACCAATTGGAAACGTCTGGTCAATGGTGGCCGAGCAACTGGCTCGTCACAATACGCCACTCACTACTCTTGATGAACTGTGGTATCGTGTTGAAGCTGCATGGGCAGCTGTACCTGTACACGCCATCCAAGCTCTGTTTGACTCAATGCCCAGGCGTATCAAGGCCGTTATTAAGGCCAGAGCTGGTTGTTCTGGGTACTGATTTCTCAGGATCTGTGCACCCAAATTGCGTGAAAATGTGGCTCTGAGCACTATGGGACTTAACTTCTGAGGTCATCGGTCCCCTAGAACTTAGAACTACTTAAACCTAACTAACCTAAGGACATCACACACATCGATGCCCGAGGCAGGATTCGAACCTGTGACTGTAGCGGTCTCGCGGTTCCAGACTGTAGCGCCTAGAAACGCTCGGCCACCTTGGTCGGCAGCGTGAAAATGTAATCACATGTCGGTTCTAGTATAATATATTTGTCCATTGAACACCCGTTTATCATCTGCATTTCTTCTTGTTGTAGCAATTTTAATGGCCTGTAGTGCATAAAATGAGGAAAAGCAAAATTAAATGGAGAGATGTATCTGAGCGTTTCTTTTCCGTATTATATGTCAGCGTACACAATTCGTAGATCGTACGGTAGTCACACCTCAGACTGGAAGCGAAAAATATGCACCGAAGATAAATCCTGATCTTCTCATTCTTGCCAGTTACGTAATTAGGACAGAATATTACCAGCGCGACAGTGAAAAATCTTAACTACTTCTGCTGTTTTACTACAGACACTGGACAAGATAACATGAAAACTCGGAATAGAAATCTTATTCTCAAATCTTAGTTGCGCATTATACATTGTAATATAAAAAGACGACGCTACACGAAGGAACTATTCGAGTGGGACGGAGGTAGATGTGATCTACGTGTGTGCACAAAACAAGGATTACAATTTCAGAAAATTGCATGGTTTATTCGAGAAAAAGAGCTTCAGAAGTTGAGCATATCGATAACGCGTTGATCTACCTCGAGCCCTTACGCAAGCAATTATTCGGCTTGGCGTTGATTGACAGTTGTTGGATGTCCTGCGGAATACCGTGCCAAATTCTGCCCAACCGGCGCCTTAGATCCTCAAAATTCCGAACTGGTTGCAGGGTTCCGCGGCCTTGCTGGCCAGGATGCGGTTTTGACAAGCACGAACACAAGGAGCATAAACAGTCATCGTATGCGAGCTGGCATTATGCTGCCGAAATGTTAGCCCAAGTTGGCTTGCCATGAAGGCCAACAAAACAGGGCGTAGAATATCGTCGAGATACCGCTCCGCTGTTACATTGCCGCGTATGACAACGATAGGGGGCCCTTCTATGAAATAAAATGGCACCTCAAACCATCACTCCCGCTTGTCGAGGCGTATGACGGGGCTTCTCAGGTACCTCTTTACTGGTCATCGGGATTCAGTTCGAAGTGGAACTCTTCAATGGCGACAATTCTACTACAGTCAACGAGATTCCATTCAGAAGAGGTGTCTGGAGACGCTCGAGATAGCGGTGGGATACCAACGTAACTGTCTCCAGCCATACGCCCCGACAGCCTGGAGTGATGGTCTATGGTGCCTTTTCTTTTGATAGCAGGTCTCCTTTGGTTGTCATCCGCGGCAAACTTACAGCACAGAGCTACTTAGACAACGTTCTACGCCCCGTTTTGTTGCCCTTCATGGCAACCCATCCGTGGCTTACTCTGCAACAAGATAATGCCCGCCCGCACACGGCTAGGGTTTCTATTGCTTGTCTTTGTGCTTGCCAAACCCTACCTCGACCAGTAAGTTCGCCGGATCTCCCTCCAACTGAGAACTATTGGAGCATTATGTGCAGGGCCCTGTAACCGCCTCGGGATTTTGTAGATCTAACGCGCCATTGACGGAATTTGGCATGGAATCCCTCAGTAGGACATCCACCACGTCATTCAATCAATGCCAAGCCGAATAACCGCTTGCATAAGGACCATCGCCTTATTGAGTCGTTCAATTTGTAAAGCTTTTTCTAGTGAATGAACGGTTTGTCTGTTCACGTTTCTGGAACTGTTTGTCTGTACACGTACATCACATCTACCGATTTCTGTCCCATTTGCATTATTCCTTAGTGGTGATGTTCATGCTATTACGTCAATTACTCCAACTGACTCAAAAAATCTTTGAAAGGCTTCTAAGCCATCAGCCTGACAACTATGTTGGGCCGATCACCGTCGTATGTAACTAAATAGGCTTCCAACAACGGAAAATATTTTAATGACTGAGCACTATGGGACTTAACATCTGAGGTCATCAGTCCCCTAGAACTTAGAACTACTTAAACCTAACACACATCCATGCCCGAGGCAGGATTCGAACCTGCGACCTTGGCGGTCGCGCGGTTCCAGACTGAAGCGCCTAGAACCGTTCGGCCACACCGGCCGCCGATGGCCTCGCAGTTGATGCATACGTCACATTAGCCTTCACTCTATCAAGAGTTTGTAGAATTACTGAACCCCACGCTACACATACAGAGCTCATGGAGGCACATTGTCTGCTAAACACAGGTGTGTAAGAACACTCCACGTAGTCATGGGGATCACAAAGGACTAAAGAAGAATGTTTCTGCTAACAGAAACAATGCTACGAACGTTACTCCTGGGCTTCATGTGCTCTCTTTGAAACTTAACTACATGAACAAACCGTTTGTTGTAAAGCTGCTATTGCTGAACCTTTCGTGATGCTTCCCTTGGGGAGGGGGGGAGAGCGTTTGCTGACTGACATGAGAATTTGAATCTGGAGCACGTATCTTTAACAAGAATTTATAGAGATATGCTGTTGCAAACAGCGTTTAACGAATCAGAGTTAAATCTCAAATTTCAGCTAGCCACAGATATTATACCATTAAACAACTAAGAATGATGCCCCTAAATGTTAAATCCACGAAGACCTAAAGCTACAGTGACCATTCGCGTACTTGGAGAAATGACAGGTTGAAGTGACAGCAGAACAGTCTTCCGTGGCAGATCACTAGTTATTCCTTTTGTTCTTTACAAGTTATGACTGCATGAAGACTAGAGAATTACGATAGTTGTGGCGTTTGACAATGTACGGAAACATACGAGTGTTTTACGACGTTTACTTCACCTCTCATATTTCAGAGATGCCAAACTTAGCTCTTGTTGCGAGTCGCCCAGCCGCGGCGTTACACACAGGAAGCGGCGGAGAACCGCCAGACCGGCGCAAGGAACTTGCTGCTGAGAGGCGAGCGAGACCGAAGGACGCCAGTAATGAAACGCGCTGAAATCACTTTCAAAGAGAATCAATGTCGGACTCACTCTGGCCGCAGGCAAGGACTGGCAAAGTTGCCTCAAGACACGCGGCAGCATTCGCAAGCCAAAGCAGCTTATGCGCTGTGCCAGTATTTTACAAGCATGTTTCACACACAAAAGTTTTTTTGAGAGAATTTTCCGCTTCTTCAGTGTCGACGTATCCTATTTTAAAATGCAATACCTGATAAGGCAACTCTTACACAAACGCCCTCATGCGATAAAGATGATGGAAAAGTAATGAACGCAGCCGTATGTATTCTCCAAGACTAAACGAAATTTTAACGGCGTTACAGACGGAGACTAATGTCTCGTCAAAAGGATAACATTCAGTATCAACACATTGTCCTCAAGAACGCACAATAACGAGAAGGTAATTTTATGTTAGAAAAATTTCGAAAAACAACAATGCTTAAATGCTTCCAGAATGAGCTACAGCGGAGTACGCGCCGATTTGAAAGTTCTTGGCAAACCCCGGGTTCGAGTGCCAGTTTGAATTTGCCAAGAAGTTTCGAAGATACTAGTAAAACATATTTCTTATACAACCCACCAGAACGTTAGTCTTCAAGGCAGTAAAGTTAAAATCAATGTAAGTCGAAAACCTGTTTGCACTTCACCTCCTCATACGATCTCCATTATAAGTACATGAGATCGCCATTCTAAAAACGTATTACATTTACTGGTATCTATAGCACTGCCATTAAGAAAACCCACAAAAATCTCTGATAGAACAATACAGACTTTCACTAAACCATCTCATGATTATGGTATCTTGAATCTTACTACTCAGAGCCGCTGAAGTGCGAGGTTGCGTGGTAATGGATTAATAATCTTACCGAAAACAACTATCTTTCAAAATGATCAAATGTGTGAAATCTTATGGGACTTAACTGCTAAGGTCATCAGTCCCTAAGCTTACACACTACTTAACCTAAATTATCCTAAGGACAAACACACGCACCCATGGCCGAGGGAGGACTCGAACCTCCGCCGGGACCAGCCGCACAGTCCATGACTGCACCGCCAAAGACCGCTCGGCTAATCCCGCGCGGCAACTATGTTTTATCCTGAAGGAATGAACTCTTCCTCGGATTCATGTTTTGTACAAAGTGCTTTCATTCTTCTGTGTGACCGAAACTACTGACACCAAATAAATGTAAAAGATGCCTCGACAAGAGATGATGTACAAACAAGATTCTTTGTTTCTTCGATTGCTAGCAACGTATGAAATTTTAAGTAACTGACTTTATAGACTAATTAGATATTCAGTGGGAGTGCTGAAAAGCTTGTCGGAGGATTTTTTAAAACCCCTTCTGCTTATAGCTTCTCTAGATCGTTCGTGGTATCGTAGTTCATATATTCTGCCGTAAAAGTTAACGTCAACAACTTGCTCATACTCTCTCCATCACACTTTTTTTTCCACAGAAAGGAATATGGTTTACTGTCACCCTTCGACTGCTCCTTTGAACACCAACCCAACTTCCAAATCTTATGGGTTTGACGTACAAAAATCGCCGAATGCCTTTAGAGTATAGCCGCAACCTCGTATCACGTTTGCTGTTAGTTTCTGCACTGTTGGAAGTTTAGCTACTGTATTCACCAGTGTTGTCGCAAATCACTCTGATTTTAAACGGCGGAAGATTATCGAACTTTGGCTGGAGCAATTAGATCGCTCTAAGATAAGTATATAGAGAGCTTCTTATTTTATATAATTTTGTTGTTGAAATCATAAAATTTCTATACGTGATACTTCAACTAAGAATTCCTGCTTTGTTTGAAATCTAAGTTCATAGTGCAGTTGAAGTAGACGAACACGTTTTTTTACACAATATATCATGTATTTCGAAGTTCCGTAGAAAGAATATTTTTACATACGTCTAATAATAAATAACTCGTACGCATCTAGTAGAAAGCTGTAGACTAACCACGATAGTAGAACGAAAGAACTGGGTCTTGTGTGGAAATAGTTGAAACTGTAGCACTGCGAATGCAACATCTGAAGTGAACACCACACTCATTTTAAAAAAAAAAAAAATAGTTCAAATGGCTCTGAGCACTATGGGACGTAACATCTGAGGTCATCAGTCCCCTAGAACTTAGAACTACTTAAGCCTAACTAACCTAAGGACATCACACACATCCATGCCCAAGGCAGGATTCGAACCTGCGACCGTAGCGGTCGCGCGGTTCCAGATTGAAGCGCCTAGAACCGCTCGGACACCCCGGCCGGCCACTCATTTTCGAATTGTCGGGTATAACAGGATTCGTCACTTTACTAAAGCAAAGTAATCTGTAATTATGAAGTCTTGTAAGAGATAATTGTAAACGCATTGAGAAATGTGTTTCATAATATCATAGAGAATGTTTTGCTAAGAACAGTGATACTACTGCTCATTTCACTTACAGTAAAAAGTGTTTCAAAGTCATTTCGCCCAAGTCGCGGAAGAAATTTTGATCCGTTAACTGTTTAGATGCTGCCTCGTCATTCTGAATGAGAAATGATCGAGATACAGTCCAGATCGAGCGACAGTCTGGTACTGAGTACTCGGCAGCAGTGCAGTGCAGAAAAAAAGAAAAATGAAGCTGCTACACACACACACACACACACACACACACACACACACACACACACACACACACAGAGAGAGAGAGAGAGAGAGAGAGGGGGGGGGGGGACATGTCGGACATTTGCTGCGCGTAACGTGTGACAAAACTTCCGCGTTTCTTCTGTAATTTATTAATGTTTGTCTGCACACTGAGTAGGATACTGGCCTCCATCAGCGTTGGAACGTCTCCAAGAGAACGCCGCGATGCGTGGTCGTCCAGCACTGGCACGAATAACCTGCTTTGCTCGGAGTCTCCTCATAGACTATCGATTAAATACTCTAGATGCAGTTTACTGCTTCCTACAAAAACAAGAGCGAAGAACGAAGCCCAATAATGATCACGATATATTTTACTAACAGTGAGCAACACGAAAAGATGCCTATGATCGATTTGTTTCTCACAAAACCGATTTTATTTATTTGTTCCATTGTTTCGGAGCATTAACCATCTTCGTAAACACACCATGGACAGTTAAGAAAACTAGTACAAGTATAGTACATTTATTTCTCGTTTTTTCTTGCATTTATTTATTTTGTAGTAATTATGTGTGTACTCCATACATTCTGTTGTTACAACTGTTAATTCTATATTTTACTCTGTTTCTGTATCCTTTTCCTAACACATTTTCAAGCTAGTCTTTAGTACTCCCAGAAAGTACTAGTATTATTTTATTCGTATTGTTAATTTAATTTACACTGTTATTACGCATTGTTTTTCGGGTTTACTGTAGATGTCTTTTCTTGTTTTCTCTTTTACATTTATTTAGTGTTTAACTTTTAATTCTTTAATTACATTACTACTACACTGTCAAAGATGACCTTGTCCTTGCCCCACTTTTGATGACTAACATATTTTTCAGTGTTGCTTTCGAATACTCTACCACCTTCTAGTCAGTTACAATCTGATGATAAATTAATTCTGTAGACCACACCTAATACTGTGCTTCTCATTTATATTTATTTTATTATTTTGCTTCATTTTCGTGATACACTGCAAGTTTTACACAACTGCCTGGAATTTTCTTCAACTGAATGTTTTTACACAACGAGGGCAAAATATCTGAAAGCAAAAAATGGCTGCTTTAGAATAACTGGACTGAGAAAAAGCCAACGCTGGGTATAAATATCTCTATATGTTATAAAATGCATGTAAGGATGTACAATGATGTGACGAAAGTCATGGGATATCTCCTAATACAGCGTCGGACCTCCTCTGGCCCGGCGTAGTGCTGCAGCTCGACGTGGCATGGACTCAGCAAGTCGTATGAAGTCCCCTGCAGAAATATTGAGCCATACTGCCTCTACAACCGTCCAAGTGTTGCCGGTGCACGATTTTTGCGCACGGACTGATCTTCCGATTATGTCTCTCAAATGTTCGAATGGATTCATATATGTTTATCTGGATAGCTATGTCATTCGCTCTAACTGTCCAGAAGGTTCTTCAAACCAATCGTGAATTGTGTTCTGGTAACAGCCCATCGTTGCATTAAGTCCATGAATGAATGTAAATGGCGGCCAAATAGCCGAACATAACCATTTCCAGACAATGATCGGTTCGGCTGGACCAGAGAATCCATTCCATTCCATTTAAACACAAACCACTCCATTACGGAGCCAACACCAGCTTGCACAGTGCCTTGTTGACAACTTGGGTCCATGGCTTCGTGGGATCTACATCATACTCAAACCCTACCATCACCTCTTACCAACAGAAATGGGTACTCACCTGACTACACAACGGTTCTGTAGTCAGTCGTCTGAGGTGTAATCGATATGATCACCAGCCCAGGTGAGGCGCTGCAGGCAACGGCGTGCAGTTAGCATAGGCATTCCTGTAGCTTGTCTGCCGCCATATCCCATTAACGCCAAATTTCGCTACACTGTCGTGACAGATACGTTCGTCGTACGTCCCACATTGATTTCTGCAGTTATTTCACGTATTATTAATTGTCTATTAGCACTGACAACTCTATCAAAACGACGCTTTTCAGTAGTTAAGTGAAGGCTGTCGGCCACTGCTTCTCCTCTTTCTTGCTTCTCAGAAATTTGTATGATAAACTTTATCAAGAAAGTGCGTTCTGAAGTTTGCTTTGGCTATTAATAATCTTTGTTATTGGTAGTTCCTTAATCCTGATGCTCTGTTCAGATTTAAGGCCCCCGTGCACGATCAAACAATCTGTCAAATTTTACAATTTTAGTCACATATTTAACCGTGTACGTTGCTGTTTGTCGTGTTTCTCTAACATAACTTATGTCTTCGTGATAATATTGATCGACGGAAAATTTGACAAAATGATGGACGTTGTTTGATGTTGTTGTCTCGCAGCATGTGATCAGTGAAAAACAGTTTTAATGCAATTTACTCCAATGTATGCAAAACTGTGGAACTATCAAGGATAAAAACATAGCAGCATTGGCAATTATCAGAATAGTAGAGATGTCCATACTTCTCAGTCATATATTAGGCAGGAAGAGGTTAAGAAGAAAATCAGTATTCTCCGCATAATATACAAGTGAGAGTCCAATAAAAAAGGAAAAATAAACATTGATGTTCTCCGGTTCAAAAATGGCTCTCAGCACTATGGGACTTAACATCTGAGGTCATCAGTCCCCTAGAACTTAGAACTACTTAAGCCCAACTAACCTACGGACATCACACACATCCATGCCCGAGGCGCGGTTCGAACCTGCGACCGTAGCCGCCGCGCATTTCCAGACTGAAGCGCCTAGAGCCGCTCGGCCACATCGGTCGGCTACTCCGGTTCTTCCATGGGCGATGTACGTTATACGTTCCCACGTTGTGGCATTTTAATGAAGTTATTAGAGAACCAAGTAACGGAGAATAAATTCTCACACGCTTATGTCTTTTTTTCTTTTCAGTGTGTGGGCGAAGTAACTATATTTTAATTTCTTTATTCACTGTCTGTTCTCAGAAAATTACTGTAATGATCAAATCCCGAGAGTAACATTTCCTTCATCAGATTTTCATGCTTATTTTTCTCTCTCGTTTTAAATCATTCCCGGAACCTTCTTCAAACACAGTGCCAAATTCAATGTTAGAAATGTTTTATCTGTATTTATAGCCATTACTGCCATTGTCTAAACATAGCATACGCTACAAACTTTGTTGATACGTGCACGGGCTTGCTTGATAAATCCGTGGCTAAATTTCCCGTCAGATAACCAAACTTCAGCAGTGTCGGGCTTGGCTAACGCTTGGATGGATGACCGTTCAGGTCCGCCGTGCGCTGTTGGCAAGCGTGGTGCACTCATCGCTTGTGAGGCCAATTGAGAAGTAGCGACTCGGGTCACAAAAGCTGATAGCGGTGTGTTGACCACAAGCCCCTCCATATTCGGAATCAGTGACGCCTTGGGCATATTGGGAAAACTCTCTTTCAAATTCTGGAAGTGGCAGGGGTTAAATACAGGGAGCGAAAGACTGTTTACAATTTGTACAGAAACCAGATGGCAGTTATAAGAGTCGAGGAACATGAAAGGGAAGCAATGGTTGGGAAGGGAGTGAGACAGGGTTGTAGCCTATCCCCGATGTTATCCAATCTGTATATTGAGCAAGCATTGAAGGAAACAAAAGAAAAATTCGGAGTAGGTATTAAAATTCATGGAGAAGAAATAAAAACGTTGAGGTTCACCGATGAAATTGTAATTCTGTCAGATACAGCAAAGGACTTGGAAGAACAGTTGAACGGAATGGACAGTGTCTTGAAAGGAGGGTATAAGATGATTAACAAAAGCAAAACGAGGATAATGGAATGTAGTCGAATTAACTCGGGTGATGCTGAGGGAATTAGATTAGGAAATGAGACACTTAAAGTAGTAAAGGAGTTTTGCTGTTTGGGGAGCAAAATAACTGATGATGGTCGAAGTAGAGAGGATATGAAATGTAGACTGGCAATGGCAAGGAAAGCGTTTCTGAAGAAGAGGAAATTGTTAACATCGAGTATAGATTTAAGTGTCAGGAAGTCGTTTCTGAAAGTATTTGTATGGAGTGTAGCAATGTATGGAAGTGAAACATGGACGATAAATAGTTTGGACAAGAAGAGAATAGAAGCTTTCGAAATGTGGTGCTACAGAAGAATGCTGAAGATTAGATGGGTAGATCACATAACTAATGAGGAGGTATTGAATAGAATTGGGGAGAAGAAGAGTTTGTGGCACAACCTGATAAAGAGGGAACGGTTGGTAGGACATGTTCTGAGGCATCAAGGAATCACCAATTTAGTATTGGAGGGCAGCGTGGAGGGTAAAAATCTTAGAAGGAGACCAAGAGATGAATACACTAAGCAGATTCAGAAGGATGTAGGCTGCAGTAGGTACTGGGAGATGAAGAAGCCTGCACAGGATAGAGTAGCACGGGGAGCTGCATCAAATCAGTCTCAGGACTGAAGACCACAACAACGACGACGCCTTCGCTCGAGGATGACACGGCGGTCGGTCGGTACTGTTAGACCTTCCGAGGCCTTTTCGGACGGATTATAGTATCACGGAAGGTAACTCATAACGTCGCTATCACTGTTTGGTACTGAGGTAAGCTAAGCGGGGGGCCGTAGCGTTGATGTTCCGTCTAGTGTGAACACTTCACCATTTGACGGTGACATCGTCTGCCGTTCCGTTCCCGTCCCATGGGAATTGGCATCGTTTATCGTGAACGAGCTTTCGAAATAGCAGATGGCCGTGCGCTAGGTATCAGGCGGCCGCCGGGAGTGCCAGCAATTTCCCCCTCCGCGGCAGGCCTGTGAGGTGGGGGGACAGGGACGCGCTGCCGCGGCGTGTGCACGGGCCGGGGGGCGTTGCGCAGGGCGTCAACTTGACCCGCTTCCCTGTGAACGCCAGAAGAGCGCCGGGCCAGCGCAGGTCCCCCGCTTCCTGCCGCGCCGCTGGATCGCCCACATCCTGGCCGTCCTCAACTCTAGACGCAGTCTCCGCTTCCACTCCGCGGACTGCTTCATTGCCCTCCTGGCCGCACAACCCGTGGGCCTCGTTATCCGATACGGCTGCTGCTGGTACTGCTGCCAGCGACACTTAGCCATTTGCCTCCCGCAGCGCTGACGACGATTTGTGCGCGTCCACAGCTCTGCGAATCCACTGCGCTTAGAGACAGGAGTTAGACAGTCTGTCACGTGACGCTGGTCTTTCCTTACTCTTTATGTCGATTCACGCCGGTTGTCACTCACATGAACGTCAAAACATTCCTCAGTGCTCTTCAGATGGCGAGAGCGAAACTCGATGGGAAGATTCCGTCAAAGACTCTCTGGAATAGTTTCAGTTTCTACGTTGACACGGGAACGCTTACGACTTTGTCTGCCAACACTGGTATTTAATCTGCTCTCGTTGCGCTCACGCATGTTACAGTAATCTAGTTTGCGCTGCTGTTCTTTTTTTTCTTATTTTTCCCCCTTCAATTTTGATCAACTAATGACAATTTCAATTCCTTGTACTCGTATATTTGCTCTCTTCCTTTCCTTTAATATTCGTTCAATTTTTCAACGTGTCGCTTCTTCAGACCACTTCAAACTTTTTCTGCTTCTGCCATGGAATCCTGAATTTAACAATTTCCTTCTGAAAATATCACTTTCTACTACATATCCATGGAGAAGAAATAAAAACTTTGAGGTTCACCGATGACATTGTAATTCTGTCAGAGACAGCAAAGGACCTGGAAGAGCAGTTGAACGGAATGGGCAATGTCTTGAAAGGAGGATATAAGATAAACATCAACAAAAGCAAAACGAGAATAATGGAATGTAGTCGAATTAAATCGAGTGATGCTGCCGGAAGTAGATTAGGAAATGAGACACTTAAAGTAGTAAAGGTGTTTTGCTATTTGGGGAGCAAAATAACTGATAATGGTCGAAGTAGAGAGGATATAAAATGTACACTAGCAATGGTAAGGAAAGCGTTTCTGAAGAAGAGAAATTTGTTAACATCGAGTTTAGATTTAAATGTCAGGAAGTCGTTTCTGAAAGTATTTGTATGGAGTGTAGCCATGTATGGAAGTGAAACGTGGACGATAAATAGTTTGGACAAGAAGAGATTAGAAGCTTTCGAAATGTGGTGCTACAGAAGAATGCTGAAGATTAGATGGGTAGATCACATAACTAATGAGGAGGTATTGAATAGGATTGGGGAGAAGTTTGTGGCACAACTTGACTAGAAGAAGGGATCAGTTGGTAGGACATGTTCTGAGGCATCAAGGGATCGCCCATTTAGTATTGGAGGGTAGCGTGGAGGCTAAAAATCGTAGAGGAAGACCAAGGGATGAGTACACTAAACAGATTCAGTAGGATGTAGGTTGCAGTAGGTACTGGGAGATGTTCAAGCTTGCACAGGATAGAGTAGCATGGAGAGCTGCATCAAACCAGTGTCTGGACTGAAGACAACTACAACTACAACTACTACTACTACTACTACTACTACTACTACTACTACTACTACGTATTACCTCTTCTTCCTCTTTATGCCGTGTATTCGTAAATATTTAATTTCTCAGATCCAGATATCTCGTTTATTTTCCCAGAGTTAATCTAACATCTGAGACCTTAGTTTCTCCCAGGATAAACAGACGTCAATAACTTACTTGAATGCAGCCGATTGACGTCGTCGACAACCGCCGATATGTCAACAGAACACCCTGCCGTTGTCAAGGCAAAACTGCTGTACGAAAGCGCAGTGCAAGCGAATTTAAAACCTTCGTTTTCAGAGAAATTCCGTAAACACACACACAATATATGACACACACACAGAGCAAACACTGACGCCATCACAAACTAAAGACGACCGACGTCAGAAATTATCGATAGTGAAATTAATGATCAACGGGTGAGGTAAAACAAAGTCTGTTCCTCTGCTTTTTGGCAAATGAGGCAGCAGGATTTCAAGAAAAATTTGTTAAAAAATCTCTGTTCATAAAGTTAATTGCTACTTTAATTTAAATAGCTTCCTTAATAACACTATTCCAATAGCTGGAAGCGCGTGCCGGAACGTCGTCGTTGTTATATCCCGTATGATGATCGTTGCCAAGACAGTGTTCTCTGATGGCAGATTTGCTCGACTGTTTTAAGCGTGTGTGCTGCTTATGCTCTGTACACTGGTCCTCCACAGTCCTGATGGTCTGCCCAACATATGACGTTCAACAGCTGCAAGGAATACGGTAGACAACCTACTTACGCAAACCATGATCATCTTTTACGGAACCTAAAGTGACCCTAATCTTAGATCCTGGTCGAAAAACAGACTTCGCATCATATTTCCACAAAATACGACCAATCCTATTCGAAATGCTCCCTTCGTAAGACAAAAAGGCCGTAGATTTTGGTGTCACCTCCATAGTATCATCATTCACCCTGCGCACAGTTGGTCGATAACGCAACGCACGTCTAATCTTTCACTGTAACCATTCTGACGAAAGGTGACTTCGAGATGGTTCTCTGGCATATCGTGTGGCAAAACACTTTGCTACTCTGTTGAGCTCTACAGTAGGTCAGTGTGGACTCTACATTAAGAACTCGCCGGATTTTAGGTCGATTAGATATAGTTGAGATGGAAAGGCCGTTGTCACCTGTTACTGCCAATTTGTTTATGGACGATGTCGAGGAACGTGCCTTGGAGTCGGCGGCTTTGAAACCTGCGTGTTTTTCAGTTATGTAGACGATACTTCTATTGTTTGGCCTCATGTCAGTGAGAGTTTGAATGACTTTAGAACACCTGAATTCAATCCACCGGAATATTCGTTTCAAGCGGGACATGGAAAAGAATGGCTGTCTCCCTTTCGTTGGCGTGTCTGTCAGGACGAAAGTGGATGGCACATTGGGATTTTACGTTTGTAGGAAGTGTACTAACATTGACTTGTATCTACAGACTGAGGAAAGTAGAACTTTCGCATAACTTCTCATTTACAAGTGAGGGAATTTTTGTGCATTATAAAACAGTAATGTAAACTATAAAAAAAAGAAATCTCACACAACAGGTACTTTTCGTACAATGATACAAACAATATTTTAAAATCTGTTTAGAAATGCTTTCACTAGTAGAAGTCTTCCTCCACTGGCTCAACGTGAAGGGGTACTTCGTACCTTGGTTCACAGGTCCAATGTTATATCAGACCCTGAGAGTTTGTCAGTTGAGTTAGCCCATGTCGAAGTCACCTTTCGTCAGAATGGTTATAAAGACAGAAAGATTATACGTGCGTTGTGCTATCGACCAACTGTGCACAGGGTGATTGATGATACTATATAAGATCACTGTCCTTTTAGATTCCGTAAAGGATGATCTTTGTTTTCGTAAGGGAAGAGTGTACCGTATTCCTTGCAGGTGTGGCACGCCATATAATAGACAGGCTACCAGGACTGTGGAGAATCGGTGTATAGAGCATAAGCGGCACACACGCTTACAGCAGACGAGCAAATCCCCATCTGCAGAACATTTCCTTGGCACCAGTCATCCTATGGAATATAACACGGCTTTTTTGGCATGCACTTCCATCTAAGGAAGCTGTTGAAATTAAATTAGCAAGTAACTTTATGAATAGAGATGGTGGTTTCTGTTTAAATTCTGCATGGAATCCTGCAGTCTCATTTGTCAAAAAACAGAGGGACAGAGTTTATGCTACCTCATCCATTGATTAATAATTTGACTATCGGTAAGTTCTGATGTCGGTCGTCTTTGATTTGTGATGGCGCTGGTGTTTATTGTGTGTGTGTTTTTCTCTGACAACCGAGGCTTTGAATTCGCTTGCACAGCGCTTATTGCTGCCGTTTTGCCTCGAAAATGGCACAGTGTGCTCCTGTCGAAGTATCGGCCGTTGTCGACGACTTCGCTCGGCTGCATTACAGTGAGTTATTTGAACACACTGAGATCTCTTTCGTCAGCCTATTATTCATCGCGTACAAGTGTCTGAAAATTATCAGTATTCTTTTTCCCATTGTTTGTTTTTCCCTTTATTTAATGTTTCTTCTTTGCCTCTTAACTTCCAGGCTTTCGTACTTCTTTCTTTTTTCTGAATCTTCAGTCTTCTGACTGGACTGATGCGGACTGCCACGAATTACTCTTCTGTGCCAACCTCTTCACTTCAGAGTAGCATGTGCAGCCTACGTCCTAAATTATTTGCTGGATGTATTCCAATATCTGTCTTCCTCTACAGTTTTAACTCTCTACAGGTCCTTCTAGTACCACGGACATTACGACCTGACGTCTCAACACATGCTCTATCAACCTGTCCCTTCTTGTCAGTGGTTTTCCACATATTCCTTTCCTCGCCTATTCTGCGGAGGACCACCTCATTCCTTACCTTACCAATCCACCTAATTTTCAACATTCTTCGGTAGCACCATATCTCAAACGCTTAGATTCTCTTCTGTTCCGGTTTTCCTACAGTCCGCGTTTCACTATCATACAATAATGTGATCCAGACGTACTTATTCAGAAATTTCTTCCTCAAATTAAGCGTTATGTTTGATACTAGTAGACTTCTCTTGGCCAGGAATGCCCTTTTTGCCATTGCTAGTCTGCTTTTGATGTTCTCCTTGCTCCGTCCGCGATTGGTTATTTTTCTGTCTAGGTAGTAGAATTCCTTAACGTCATTTACATTGTGACCATCAATCCTGATGTTAAGTTTGTTATTCTCATTTCTGTAGCTTCTCATTACTTTCGTCTTTCTTCGATTTACTCTCAACCTATATTCTGCACCCATTAGACTGTTCGTTCCATTCCTGTAATTCTTCTTGACATTCACTGACGATAACAATGTCATCACTGAATCTTCTTATTGAATCCTTTCACCATGAATTTTAATCCCACTTTTGAACCCTCTTATTTCCGTCATTGCTGCTTCGATGTATAGATTGAAAGTAGGGCCCTGTCTTACACCCTTCTTAATACGAGTACTTCCTTCTTGGTCTTCCAGTCTTATTATTCCATCTTGGTTCTTGTACATTTTGGATATTACCTGTGTTTACCTATAGTTTACCGCTGTTTTTCTCGGAATTTCAAACATTTTGTATCATTTATTATAGGTTTTCGAACGCTTTTTCCATATCGACGTATCCTCTGCCTCCATTATCAACCGCAACGTCAGAACTGCCTCTCTGATGACTTTACGTTTCCTAAAGCCAAACTGATCATTAACAGATCCTCCATTTTCTTTTCCATCTTTATTATCAGAAACTTAGATGAGTGAGTTGCTAAGCTGATTGTGCTTCAATTCTCGGACTTGTGGGCTCTCACTATCTTCGTAATCGTGTGGACGATGGTTTTCCGGAATTTTAGTAGTACATCGCCAGTGTCATACATTCTACACACCGAAGTGAATAGTCGTTCTGTTGCCACTTCCCCCAATTATTTTAAGTCTTCAAAAGTTCTTCTAAATTCTGATTCTTTCCTGTTTCTTCTTCTATCACGTCATCAGACAAGTCCCCCTCACAGAGGCCTTCAGTGTACTCTTTCCACCAATCCGCTCCCTTCTCTCCATTTAACAGTAGAATTCCCATTGCACTGTTAACGTTACCGCCTTTGCTTTTAACTACACCGAAAGTTGGTTCTTTTTTCCATTTATTGACATTTTTCATGTAGTCTTCCGCCTTAGTTGCTGTGTAATTCCCATTTATTTCATTTCTAAGTGACTTGTACTTCTGTATTCCTAAATTTCCCTGAACAGCTATGCACTTCCTTCTTTCGTCGATCAACTGGAGTATTTCTTCTGTTAGCCATGGTTTATTCGCAGTTACTTTTTGTACCTGCGTTTTTCTTTTCAACTTCTGTGAGTGCCCTTTTTAGATATGTCCATTCCTCTTCCAGAGAACTTCCTGCAGAGCTATTCATTACCGCAGTATCGATGGCCTCTGAGAACTTTTAGCGTATCTCTGCATTCCTTAGTATTTCCGTAACCCACTACTTTGCGCGTTGATTTCTTTATTTTGTTTTTACTTCAGCAGCGGCTGTCTCTTGGTATCTTTAGTTCTTTCGCTGACACTTTATGAGCTGTGATCCACAAAACTTACCGAGAATATATTCGCACGAAAATGTTACTGTGAATGCCGTTAATTCAGTAGCTAATATGAACTCTAAACTGATTTGTCCTAATTTACCGGAACCCAATAAGGGTAACTAAACTGACTTTCACGATGTAAAACTACAAGACTATTTTCGTGCGCATTCTATATTCAGTAGCTACCTTACTTGTCTCATTTCTGTTTGCAGGCGACTGCACATTTTTTAAACAGTGTTTTCTTTTACAACAGCTTCTGCGGTACAGTAACTAACAATTTATTACCTTCGAGGTATTTGGTATCAGCGTGGATACTTTTCGAGCACATAGCAGAATGTTGCGCTTCTTAGGAAGCTAACAACAGTCTCAAGTGTTTCTTTTACCATATGACTTACCACACCATACATTGCTATAATCCAGAAGGTCTCTCTCTCTCTCTCTCTCTCTCTCTCTCTCTCTCTCTCTCTCTCTCTGCTGAAATCGTCTCCTTAATTTGGATGCAAGAAATCACCCCAATTGGCTATCAAAACCAAATGCTATGCACATCACCTAGGAGAACGCGGAGACGTAGTTGAATGTGTTCACTCCTTTATAACCGATAAAAACGCACATTGTTTACGCTGGATCAAATCCTCTATGGGCCATTCCAAGTAAAGTTTTCCTATGTCACGTAGGACGGATGTTGGGCCGGTCCTTTGCAACAGACGTGACAGTTACCCTTTTCCATCCCCGTCTAATTCGAGCCTTTGCTCCGTCTCTAATATCAAAAGTCGATAGAACGATAAAATCTAATCTTCCTTCGTCTTCATATACTGAGATACACACACAGGATTAACAGAAAACCTATTTTACTAGAAACAAGTACATAGCAGTGCACCTGAAGACAAACTGCGGTGTAAGAATTAAAATATAACCCATATATACACATGCTGTTCCAGGAGGGACAGTCTCTATTCAGGATACGACAGGGGCAATTACTCGAAGCAAAAGTGTATGCCCTGAAAGCTATGAACACTTATCTTCGCTACTGTGAGAAACATCTACTCTACTGAACAAGTGCTCGCAGCTCGTAAGATAAAAATTTTTAAAGACCATTTTCAATGTTTTTTTTTCTCCCTTCGAATGATCGTCACTGTAGTATTCCAGAATATTGACCATTCCTCCTGGGAAACCTATGTATTTCAAATGCTCCCGTAATGTTTACATAAAATTCGAGAATACCTTACCGGTACTGTAATGTGTAATTTCGGAAAGCATTGTGACATTGCTATGTTCGCAGAAAATGGCACTCCGGAGAAACACCACAGGTTACCGCTTTAGTAACTGCGAATGTGGGCAGTTAGTTAAGCTGGCCCTAATGTAGGTTAATCGACTGGTGGATCTGGGCCGGCCATTGCAGCAACACGTTCCTGACCTCGCACCGACCGTCTGTCCCTCTGCCAGAAGCTCTGTATGCATTTTCTACCACTTCAGAAGACACACTAATACGGAAGCATCAAAATGTCCTCCTCGGATGAAACTAAGCTCTATTTTAGACACTTGGCATGAACTGAGATGATGTGTTATTTTATGAATGACTCAGTGCTAAGATCACGGCACACAAAGGCAAGCGTTCGTGTTCAACCCCCCTCCGTCATAAATTTTCACTCCGTCAGACCCTTCAGTAAAATGATGTGATTTTACTGGAAGACGTTGATCTACGAGTATGGCGGTTGTCCCGCCCTCCTATGTTACCAAAAATCTGGAAGGATCTGTCTGGAATATTTCACCCTTAATACCTTTTTTTAATTACCATTATTCTCTGATTCAGTGGTCGTCCTTTGTTTCGAGTGCAAGTCCATTTTGTATTGGTTGGCATATTTCTGTCCTTACACACACTATGTGATCAAAAGTATCCGGACACCTGGCTGAAAATGACTTACAAGTTCGGGGCGCCCTCCATCGGTAATGTTGGAAATCAATATAGTGTTGGCCCACCCTTAGCCGTGATGACATTTCCCACTCTCGCAGGCATACGTTCAGATCGGTGCTGGAAGGTTTCTTGCGGAATGGCAGGTCATTCTTAACGGAGTGCTGCGCTGAGGAGAGGTACCTATGTCGGTTGGTGAAGCCTGGCAGGAATTCGGCGTTCCAAAACATCCCAGATTTGTTCTATAGATTCAGGCAAGGACTCTGTGTAGACCAATCCATTACAGGGATGTTATTGTCGTGTAACCACTCCACCACAGGGTATGCATTATGAGGTGCTCGATCGTGTTGAAAGTGCAATCGCCATCCTCTAATTGCTCTTCAACAGTGGGAAGCAAGAAGGTGCTTAAAACATCAATGTAGGCCTGTGCTGTGATAGTGCCACGCAAAACAACAAGGGGTCCAAGCCCCCTCCATGAAAAACACGCTCACACCATAACAGCACCGCCTCCGAATTTTACTATTGGCACTACACAAGCTGGCAGATGACGTCACTCCACACAGCGTTTTCCCACTGTTCAATCGTCCAATGTTTACGCTCCTTACACCAAGCGAGGCGTCGTTTGGTGTGATGTGCGGCTTATGAGTAGCCACTCGACCATGAAATCCGTTTTCTCACCTCTCGCCTAATTGCCACAGTACTTGCAGTGGATCCTGATGTAGTTTGGAATTCCTGTGTGATGGTGTGGATAGATGTCTGCCCATTACACATTACAACCCTCTTCAACTGTCGACGGTCTGCCAGTCAACACACGAGGTCGGCCTGTACGCTTTTGTGCTGTACGTGTCCCTTCACGTTTCCACTTCACTACCACATCGGAAACAGTGGACCTAGGGAAGTTTAAGAATATTTAAATCTCGCGTACAGACGTCTGACACAAGTGACACCCAATCGCCTGACCACGTTCGAAGTCCGCGAGTTCCGCGGAGCGCCCCATTCTGCTCTCTCACGAAGTCGCTGATATGGAGTACCTGGCAGTAAGGTGGCAGCACAATGCACCTAATACGGAAAACATATGTTTTTGGGGGTGTCTGGATACTTTTGGTCACATAGTGTATGTGAATTCTTTATGAAAGTACGAGTATTTTGTAATACATAGTATGGGGGACGTGTGTTGTTATAAAGCAGCACGTAACTTGGCGCACCATTCTAGAACGGCGTGTTTCGACAGTCGTGCGATTCCATACACATTCTTCATTCTCCACAGACGTCTACCGGTGTTTGTCCTTCGGAAGCTAAGAAAAGACTAACAGCACGTTGGTCCTGTTTGGAGGCATTTACCGCACGCACATAGGAAAGACAAGAATGCTCTAACCTACATGTCGGTGTTTATATACCGGCGCCGGAGTCGATCTATGTTGCATATACCCTGCAACAATGCCATCAAACGAAAACTTTTCGAATGCCCCTTCCATATCTTTCACATTTCAATAATCATTCACTTTGTTGAAATGCACAAGATATATAGCGTTCCTTGCTTCTTTCGTCATTGCATACATTTATGGACTAACAAAGAACAGGTAGCTAAGTTTTTTGCAAACGTGAACATTAAAAATGTTATGCACACGAGTTGAAAGCTCAAAATGTAACTAAGAAGAAGTAGTACCGTTAAGCAAACAAACATTGGTTTTGGAGTTCCAGTATCCTTTTCAAATCGCATCCTTCTCTTCTTGTTTTGTCAAAGTATATTAACAACAAACCAGTCGCGTTAACGAGGTCGTATGTGTCGTATAAGTAGAGCAAATATACATTCGAGAACAGAAAAACGTTCGAAACTGTCTTCCTGACACCATGTTATTAACGTAAGCATTGTAATTTTTAGTATTTAAAACAGCTGTTGCGTGCACCCGACAGAAATAATGAACAAGCTATCGTAAACAGTAGTCTGCTGAATTTTTGGGCTGTTTAAGATGGCGGCAGGCCCCGCCAACTGGCTTCAAAACAGCATACAGCGTAAGTCTATAGCGCCATCTCCTTTCTTTTCTTTCTTTTTTTTTTACCTCATAGGACTAAAGAAGAGGAACAGAGATGCAGCAATGTGCTGCAGCCGTTTGACGTTGTCGACGTAGGAAGTTAACTAGTTTGTTGCCATACAGACGAACAGAAATTTCTTGACATCCGAAAAGTATATACAACACCCTTACATAATCACAGTGAAATTCTTGTTACTCATAACCATTCCTAAAAGTGTGTGTTTACCGAGCGATGTCAGAAAGTATATAGTACCGGTAAGTTTTATTTTGTTTAACTTTATTGTACTCAGTTCATCCTGGTAAATGAGAACTTGTTTAATATGTCAGTCAGAACAATTAGCAGGTTAAATTATCAGAATTCATGTATCATAAAATGCAGACAACCGTTTCAATTTCTATTTATATATCAATTCACTGTCTGTCATATTGTATAGTTAAAACTTCACCACTGATTAATTTTTCTCTCTACGTCTATTTCAAGTAATGCGTTTGTGGTCTGTTTCAATGAATGAAGGTATGTACGGGCGTATTAAGTCTCTATGTTGAAAATAGAGGCAATGTTTTAACAGAGTTGGTTACCTTATACGTATGATGTAGTCATCTTATTGTCTGTACAAGCGTACTAGAAATTCGTCGACATTAAACTTTGTGAAGAATAGTAAGAATCAGTTTATCTATGGAGATCTAATAGTTTACTAAAGAAGGTAGCAATTGTTCAGCAGTTAAAAGATACAGTACAGGGGAAATTTTGTACCATTGTAACATAATGTAGGCTTTCACGTCCTGTGTTTACTTCAATTAAAATCTCCGTGTTGGGAGCCCGGGGTCTATATACAAACTATTTAATCACTTTTTGCGCCCATCAACAGGAGACATCTTCTGAGATAAATCAGCAACTATATCGAAAGCTTAAACTGATTCTGAATTAATACAATTATATGAAAGCCATCACAATACGTCACGCGAGCCGAATACGTGATTATCTCTCGCCGGTGACATCTTCGTAGATTAAAAAATAATCGACCATTACTGTCCTGACCAAAGTTGGAATCCATATTTTATTTAATGTGCTTACCTTTTCTTTTCTATCAAAATTGTCACGATTTGTTACAGATCAATACCCCTTGCGCTGCCCCTCCCCCCCCCCCCTCTCCGGCCTGGTTAGTTATAATCTGGGTAATTTGCCTACGATTTAAGAAAAGCTAGTTTTTCACGCATCTCAGTGTTTATAACGTCACGTCTCCTCAACCGTGGGTCGTTCACTAATTCTTTAGGTACTTTCAGTAGTATATGTGTATACTGAAGTTTGAGTAAGCGATAAATTTTTAACCTTTCATTATTTTGCAGGGGGTGTTGACGAGAAAAAGATTCTACGAGGTTTGAAACTATGAGTTAAGTTTGTTAGAGGTCGGTAAGTGCTCTCATTCTCAAATGCAGCACGAATAAGCACTCCGTCATCAGGCCACAAGTGGCCCATCGGCATCATCCGACCGCCGTGTCATCCTCAGATGAGGATGCGGATAGGAGGGACGTGTGGACAGCACACCGCTCTCCCGGTCGTTACGATGGTTTTCTTTGACCGGAGCCGTTACTATTCGATCGAGTAGCTCCTCAACTGGCATCACGAGGCTGAGTGCACCGCGAAAAATGGCAACAGCACATGGCGGCCCGGATGGTCCAAGTGACGGCCACGCCCGACAGCGCTTAACTTCGGTGATCTGACGGGAACCGGTGTATCCACTGCGGCAAGGCCGTTGCCCGCAGGACGAATACAGACTGGGTAAATTGCGCGCTGTGAGTTGCATTGCCTCAAGACGTATACACACTTTCTAATTTTAATAGTTAGGTCACTGATGGCGTAGAAACAATTTTGGCCTCGCATGAGGTGCAAAAAGATTTTTTAGCACACTAGGAAAATAAGAGAGGGACATATTTGACAGTTGTTTAAGCACAGTCTTTCATGAGTAGAACAATCATGAAGCTTGTTGGCATCGTTGGTTGTACGATGGACGGGAGACGAGAGAGTTAGATTAGAGGCTAGGCTTGGTGTCTCACTAGTAAAGATAAATCCAAAGGTATCGGGTCCCATACCTCGTCAATCCTTCACTTACTGACCCGACTCTCTCTCTCTCTCTCACTTATCACGTCTGCCAATGTTTACTAATGTGAAACATGCCGAGTTGCACAGTGGTTCGGAATCCACGTTAAACTGTAACTCCCCCTACAATCGGCTGGGTAAGTCAGTTCATAGGTCGGTCGAAGGCTATGGCAAACCATCTCCAATAGGACCATGGCTAGTAACACTCAATTTTGAGACGAAAAATATGTAGATTTCTGCAGACAGCTTCACCAACTTAGAGGGCTAATATGTAGGGCGACAAGGGAAATATTTCTTAATTATTAAAAAAAGATAATTAAAATTTGGATCAAATTCTGTTCTGTACCGAGTAACTGCTTCAGTGACTGTAAAGTGAAAAATCAAACCGGCGAACAAACAGAATGAATTCACAACCTCCTTGAATAAAGCTGCAATTTCCAATTTTTTTAATAAAAGAAATACAAAATTTGAGTGATTGAAGAACGAATGTTAGTTAAACAGAGAGAATTCTTACAACGCCCACAAAGAAGAAACAGTTAATTAGTAAGAGGGATATAAACTACACTAAATTTCATGAAACATTCATTTGTTTTGCTAGGAAGTCGCAACACGGCAAGCCGAACTTACATTCTATTAGTAATGAAAAAATGCTTGCATCTCCCGTTGAATCATAATATATCTGCTTTTCGTGTCACTGTGGTATTTGTTTTTTGGATATCCCACAGCTATACAGCAGTTAATATTTCGAATATCAGTTCTGAGGCTGCCTATCATGTCAAGAAACACACACATCAGTACAAATGCTTACAGTTGATGTGCACATTATTCGAACAATGTTGTTAATTTTTAACTTTGATACCCGTGCCAATGGCCGGCCGAAGTGGCCCTGCGGTTAAAGGCGCTGCAGTCTGGAACCGCAAGACCGCTACGGTCGCAGGTTCGAATCCTGCCTCGGGCATGGGTGTTTGTGATGTCCTTAGGTTGGTTAGGTTTAACTAGTTCTAAGTTCTAGGGGACTAATGACCTCAGCAGTTGAGTCCCATTGTGCTCAGAGCCATTTGAACCAACCCGTGCCAATGGAATCAGTAGCAAAATCAACGCGTTGTAAGACTTTTTAAATCACTAGTTATGTCGTGACTCCCTAATAATCCCATTACCATTAACTGATGTACAGAGATGATTGATAATTCCATTCAGGCTATGTCGCTAAATGCACCAAACTACACATCTCTCAACTTTGTTTGGTCAGATAACTGTTGTGTACAAGGAAGTCTGTTCTGCGGTTTTCGTCAAAAGCCGCTTTCCTTCTCACGAAGACCTGAAATACCACTTCTATCTAAGATCACTTGCAGTTGATAAGTTTTTTCTAAAAAAAACTGCTGACGTCTTTTATGGCGATAAAAAAGTCAAACTATTAAATGGATCAGTCTTAAAAGTTCGCCTTTGCGTCAATTTATTGTCGGTCAGACATCGCACATTATTTTCACTTGCTACTTCCAGTTTTTCTGGCAGTCACTATGATCTTTGTTTTCATTTTTCTCCATTTTCACTGCAGCATGAGAGTAGGTTTTGCTTGATTCACTACCAAACACGATTAAACTCTACTCTCCGTGGCAAATTATTTTAAATGAGAATGCATACTATCGTTTGATATAAAGCTTGATAACACTATCTTATATTATTGATAATTCATGATTATTTACATGCTGCTGCGAAGATTTTAAAATTATGTAGTGTACTAAGACTAGACTAGGCTGAAACGCGCCATATAGCCAGTCAGTCGGCTCGCAGCCGTGTTAGCGTGCGGAGCTGCTCCGCGCGCCGTCCGACGCTCCGCTCTCGGCGATGTTTACTTCCGCGTCGCGGTGTTTGTGTCTAACGAGTCAAAAATGGTTCAAATGGCTCTGAGCACTATGGGACTTAACATCTGTGGTCATCAGTCCCCTAGAATTTAGAACTACTTAAACCTAACTAACCTAAGGACATCACACACATCCATGCCCGAGGCAGGATTCGAACCTGCGACCGTAGTCTATCGAGTCCAGTACTAACGTACTCCATGGCGCACTCGTACCGCCGTGCAACGATCAAAGTAACGTTTCAGGCCGAACATCCACGACCCAGAGCTTTCGAATTCGAACAGTTCATACGTGAGGATCTACGTTTGAACCCCCAGGACGTAATCGGCATACATTTTTCCATCACTGGAAGTGTTGTCTACATTAAGATGTCGACGGAGGAAATGCAATGACATAATTCACCGTCATGCCACCGGACTAAAATTTAAACACTCTGATGGACATATGGGTGCTGTGACAGTCGCCCATGCTGGATTCGGTCTCCAGACATTGCGGGTGTTTGAGCTCCCGTTTGAGGTACCTCTGGATGTGGTCATTGCCGCTTTCCAACCATATGGCACCGTCTTGGGTCACGTCGCGGAGAAGTGGCAAACATTTACGATCTACCCCGTATTAAATGGCGTCCGGCAAATAAAAACTGAGCTGACGAAACATGTCCCATTGTACCTGCTGATTGGCGGTGTGAGGGCCATCGTCATGTACGATGGACAGCCACGAACGTGCGCAGGATGTGGCCAGGAGGGACATGTACGTTCCGAATGCTTACACCGCCGTTTAATACAGACGCCGTTACGCGAAGAGACCCAGGCTTCGACGGTCACGTCCTTACCCATCACCTACGCCAAGGTTGCACAGGACCCCGTCGTACCAATCCCGATTACGCCAGCAGCATCGTCAACGCCACCCGCCGCAGCACAACGCGCCGACGACACAAGCACGGCGTCGCCTACAGTGATCGCTTCAGGACCGTCCGGGTTGCAGACCGAAACCGATGCTCCTGTTGGAACCATGGACGTCGACCTCGGTGTCGTGCCGACGTCTGCCTTTGTCCAAACGTTTTCGGCGTCAGACGACGGGCGACCACATTCTGATTCAGAAGGCCACATCAGAAAACAGCGGTCGCCTCGCAAACACAGGAAACGACGACGAACGCCTTCCGATGACGCCCTTTCTCAGACGGCCCCGCGAGATGTCGACCTGATGTCTGACGGTGATCTCCCACATTGCGTTCAGTCACGCGATGTGGCAGCAATAGACGCCCCTCCTGTGACGCCTCCTCTCCCAGCCTGGGACGTGTCCTCGCCGTTGTCAACGAATGATGACTGAGGTCCCCCTGACACCCATGTTGCAGAATCCACAACACCCGTTCCGGAAGTACGTGACCGTCACATGTCCACGTCGTCAGCTTCCTGGGCCGATGACGTTGAAGACGAAGTGGAATAGACTGCCAGCGTGTCTGCACTAGAGATGGGGGATCCGCTCCTGAACTAATTCATAGAGTTGAATCTTTCAAAGGAGTGAACAATCAGTGATTCAGAAAAAAAGAACGGTAGCTCCAAACGTTTCCCACAGGAGAGAGAGAGAGAGAGAGAGAGAGAGAGAGAGAGAGAGAGTCTGAGCAGACCAGTGGGGCCTGTGCTGGTCAGAGCACACTGCACACCACACAACACAGCCGGCGCCGGCCTCTGCCCTGCTTCTGCCTTGGCTGCCTGCATTGTGCAGTGCCCCATTGGATTTTGTGTTTCACGCATGCCGTGCCGTCTCTGTGCTTCCTCTGCCGCGTGCAGTGTCTGGCGCACCTTAACTTAGCATCGCACTCCGTCAGCGATCGTTTCAGTCGCACGTCCTGCCCTCTGGGCAGTTGATGCGAGCAACAGGACAGAGAGCCTCCTAGCGGAGAACATAAGAACTACTTGCAACAACCTGCTCGCAAGAGAACGGACGATTTGTCTCCGAGCGGGTGAGTGGTGGCCATTCACCGCTCCCCCCACCCACGGAACTCGCCCGCTCAACGCTCACTCCACCGTTCTCGACTCTAGCCAGAGCGTTGAGCAAAGCAACTCAGGTGTCTCTCTGGTCTCTGCGGTCTTAGCTCGCGCAGTAATGCAGCTCGCGGCTCGACCGGCTTGACTCAGCGCCTCTGCATCGGTGTTCGTCTCTACTGGATATTGTTCTTCGTAGTAATACCGTTATGTATATTACATAATGATGTTATGTATACATCATTTGTTTTTATTTTATTTTTATTTGTTTAAACTGATCAAATTAGGTTCCTGATGGCTCCTCTTACTATAGGATTTTTTATTATGGTCACTCGAATTTACACTTTAATTACGAGCGAACCGATAAACGTATAGCAAAAGTAATACACCAATTTTTCCTTGTTTTATTCTGCGGAAGGCTATATGCAGCACTTTGGTCTTACAGTCAAATTTATATATTTTTTTCTTATTGTAGTACGGATTTTGCGATTTTAGGCGTCTTTGGAAGGAAATGTTCACTTTAAAAATATATGGCTTGCGATGTATTTGTACAAGGTTAATGAAATTTTAATACATTATAGCTAAATATATTGTTAATGTAAATCTCAAGTTACAACATTTTCCGATCACCCAAAAAACCACGATAGTGCAAAATAAATCAATAATCAAAAACTTTGTCATATCGTGGAAATTTCAATAAACAATACAAAATTCTTACTCATTATCTGTGTTACTTCAAAATAGGGTCAAATAAGATCAAAATACAGGTATAGTACTGGAATAAACCAAGTTTAAAGGGCAATGTGCCTTCCATTTATTTTCTGTTGTGAATGAGTGGTGAGTCATGAAAAAGATCTAGTTCATTTCAGGGAGTGAACAGTTCTGATCCGATCTCTGAAAAGAACAGTTTTGTCCATCTCTAGTCTGCACAGGAGTCCACCACGGCGACACTAGGGCTGGCGCCCCGCCAGTAATTATCACCACTGCGGAACCACCGGCGGGTCTCCACCTGCCGGCTACTTCTACCGCAAATACTGAGGATGGCCGTACACAGCAATATCGTATCGCCACGATGAATCTTGCCACCATTCGTGCCCCCCAAAAACTGGCCATGTTCCGAGACACTATTTACTCTGCGGATGTGGATATAGCACTCTTACAAGAGGTGTTTGTGGCTGACTTCCTAGTTCCCACCGGATACAACGCCCATGTTTCCCCCCGCATCCGACAGCGGTAGCGGCGTCGCCATCCTGCTACGCGACGGACTCCCTGCAGAGGATGTCATCTACCTCCCCACTGCGCGAGGTATGGCCCTCACACTGTTCGGCAAGCGTATTATTAATATCTACGCTCCGTCCGGCACTGGCCGCCGTCATGATCGACAAACTTTTTGCCGAAAGCGTCACACCCCTCTTCACCGGTCCGCAGGACGATTTGGTACTCGGTGGGGATTTTAACTTGAAACAAGAGCCCGTGGACCTACTCCCGCGACATTCCCCTTGAGCATCTCTCTCAGTGGTCATCGACCGCCTACGACTTGTTGACACATGGAAGAAGCTCCACGGAATTCAACCGGGCTATACATTCTACACCTCTCACTCGTCAAGCCGCATAGAGCGCATCTACGTTACCCGCTCCCTTGCTGATGACACAGGTCATGCGGAAGTCTGGCCCTGTGATGTCACTCTCGCCCGACAGCAAGTGTGGCCTAGTCGTGGTCTGTGGAAACTCAATGTCGCTCACCTGACCTCCTCAGACTGTCGTCGTATGGTCGAAGAAGCGTTGGCACGCTGCCACCATCGTCGAGAAGCCTATGACTCCATCTTATCATGGTGGCTCTCCTGTGCAAAGCCGACCCTCAGGAAGACTCTGATGAGTTATGGGAAGGAATTAACGACGTGGCAAATTAATACCCTGCACTTCTACTACACCATACTACGTGACTGTACGACGATGCCTTTCTCGCCAGCCCGGCAGTCGATGGTCCATCGCACGAAGGCGCAGATCTCCTTGATCATGCGGCGTCACTTGGAAGGCACTGTAGTCCGTTCTCGAGCTTCTAATAGAAACCCTCAAGAACGTCCGTCGATGTACCACCTCCTTTAGGAAAGACAACGACGACGACGACGACGACGACGACGACGACGACGACGAGCTCTGATCCAAGTCCTCACTGATGTGGAAGGGCGCCGGCACGACACCCAACAAAGCATCGGTCGTACTCTCCATGCCATTTTGCCGGGCTATAGCAGCCGTACCGCATTCTGCAGCACTGATCACAGAAGTCGCTCAGCTTACTAAGTACACTCTTCCGGAGGACGCAGTGCATGACCTCCAAGACGACGTAACCACGATAACAGATCTCCTGAACCTGACGGTATACCCATCGAATTTTATAAAAGTTTTCACTATTTGTTGGCTTCCACGTGGACGGCAATCACACAAGAGCTGATGTCACCGATGACAGTGGTCCCGAGCGCCATTCTAGAAGGCATTATTATCCCCGTACATAAACCGCGCGGGTTATCGAGGGTCCAGGACTATCGACCAAAAAATTTGCTCAACAGCGACAAGAAAATATTCACACGGCTACTGACATCGCGACTCAAGAAGGTCGCACGTTACGTCACATCCTGCGACCAGACTTCCCTAGGAGGCGACAACATCTGTACGGCCCTTTGCCGTTACAGAGACATGATAGCATTAGCGCATTATCAGAGTCTCCCTGGCGCCTTGGCTTCACTGGACTTTAGCCAGGCTTTCGACCGTGTTGACCACTTCTATTTACGGACAGTTCTTCAGCATATGGGTTTTCCTGGCGGTATTGTCACAGTGGTTATGCGCCTGTTGAGTAGTGCAACCTCTAAAATCATGTACAATGGTCGCCTAACACCGCCCCTGGTCATCGCACGATCTGTGCGGCAAGGCTGTACTCTTTCCACGATTTTGTATGCTTTCGCCATGGAACCCCTGCTCCAGGGCATGCGCCAACGTTTGGAAGGTATGGCCGTGCACGACCACCGTTTTTGTTGTACAGCCTACGTAGACGACATGGTACTATATCTGCGCAGTGAAGATGAAGTACGAGCAGCACTGACATGGGTGGCGACTTACGGCGAAGCGTCGGGGAGCTGCCTCAACGTGTCAAAATCCAAGGTCCTGCTCATTGGTGAGGGCTTGCCGGAGATGCGCTGCCCCCCTAGTGTCGCCGCCAACATACGATGTCTTGATTTCACAGCAGATCTGCGCCGCTCAGCGACTATCAGTGGTAGACACTTGCTACAGACAATCAGAGCAAATCTCGCAGATCACCGGCTACGAGCTCTCGACGTTATCCAACGCGCGCAATACATGAACATGTATCATGCTTCCCGTATACCACACGTGGCTCAAGTACTACCAGTCCCAAATCTCCTGGCGCGACGACTGTTGATGGCTTTCGACTCCATCAGCTCGGGGATGTTATTCAAGGTGCAATATGAATCCCTTGCACTGCCACGAGATCGTGGCCGGGTGGGACTCATCCACGTGCCGACTCGTGTCAAGGCACTATACGTCGGCTCCCAACTAAAACTTTGGCATCGTTGCCCGCAGAGCCTTACTAGCCTCCTGCTTCAAAACTTTGTGCCGGCCTCCTTGTCCGCCCCAGTACTGGTATCGACCATTCCAACCCCCTTTTATTACATCCAACGATTTTTCCTGGAGTTCAGTTATATCTACCGGTCCTTACCACTTACACGTTTGTACCTCACGAAAACAGTCTCCGAATTGTTACAACAGTGCCGCCCGTCCAGTCCCATCGAACGTAAGTATCCACAGTACGTGTGGCGACACATGTGGAAGGCGATCCATGCGCGTTTTCTCTAATCAGAAGTTCAATCAGCGTGGTACATCACCGTGAATGGCAAACAAGTTAACCGAGATCGTCTGCACCGCATCCATCTCGCTGATTCATCCCTCTGCACCCACTGTGGAGTGGATGACACGGATGTCCACCGGTTCCACTGTGGCACAGCGTTCGACGTCTGGACACTTGCGCGGTGAATTTTGGCGTTTCTTACTCGCCAGACACCGGCTCAGATCGACGTCCACATGCTTTTGTACCCCGATAAGACTTTCTATCCCTCCGCCAAAACTCTCTCTGTGAATTGGATGTGTGGCCACACGATCCGCTATCTTTTTACTTCTGGCGACAAGTCTACGCTAGGATATTGGATTTATCTCAACGAACGACACTGCGTCCTGATACGCAACCCACGCTATAAGCAATATTTTTCCAATTTCTTACGGAGCACCTTCGATGACCCACCTCGTAGCTGGAACGTCCAAGCCCTGAGAAGCTGAAAACTGTATAAACCGAACCGAACCGAACTGAATAGATCTGCTACCCAGAACCCACGCCTACGCCATGAGAAGACACGTTTGGACGAGCTGGCATGCTGTAGGCGGAGATACTTCAGGAGCTCTTGTAAGAACCGGTCTTTAACTACAAGTCGCACGACGACATAAAAAAATATTTTCCTCATTTATTCCTCATAATTTGTTCTTAAAGGAAAAAGAAATTTGATTTTGGCTTTGAGAAACGTTTTTTTAGAAAAAAAAGTGGTTACCGTTCAAGCACCGTAATCGCTGTATCGATGGATAGAGTCCCTTTCGTCAGTTTCTTTTTTTTATTTTCAACACAGTCATTTTCTTTACTATTTATATTACAATTGATATAATGGGAAAATGCGTGTAAAAAAAAAGTGGGCAGCGCGGCAGTCTGTCACGCCAAGGGGCCCGGGTTCGATTCCCGGCTGGATAAAAAAATATATATATATAGCCGAGGGCGCTAACGCGCAGCTTCCTGGACTCGGGTAGGCGCGCTGACTCCAGATCGAATCCGCCCGGCGGATTAACGACGACGTCCGGTGTGCCGGCCAGCCTGGATGTGGTTTTTAGGCGGTTTTCCACATCCTACTAGGTGAATACCGGGCTGGTCCCCACGTCCCGCCTCAGTTACACGACTCACAGACATTTGAAACACATTCACACTATTTCACGATTTACACTAGACTCCGACAGCTGGGGTACATTAATTCCGTCCTGGGGGGTACGGGGTGGCGGCAGGAAGGTCATCCGACCATCCCTTACACTTAACATGCCAAATACGGTTAACCATGGCCGACCCTGCTTAACCGCGGGACAAGGCGCAAGCGACAGAATAGAACTAAGACTAGGCTGAAAGCCGCAGGCAGTGTCCAACCAATCACATTATCCCTAAGTATCTCTATGACTCGAAGATTCACATTGCCGATAGTTCCTTTGTCGTCCACGTCCTCGTGTTTTGCACTTGACAAATGTAAGCATGTTGATCAAGCTTCTTCCAGTGGAGACAAAGAAGTTGTACGTAACTTATTTTTGTGCCAGGGTAAAGGTGTGTATGAAAAATTCAAGGGAATTGGGGGGGGGGGGGTATTGTAGGTCTCTTACAATTGTACGGTGGATATCACATTGTTTTGATACCTTCATTCCGTTGTTGCATGACAGTCTACTGTCTCTCGTGCTCGCACTCCACTATATATTGCAAGGATGTTCTGAATTTAACCTAAGACGTAGTGACCTCCTCCCGTTCCACCACAGGCATTCACACTGGCTGCCTCTGTGTCGAGCGTCAGGAGACTAGAGAGAGTTAGTGGCGTCGCCATTTGAGTCGAATGCGTTCTGTCTGCTACACGGGATAATGTTTTTCCGCTAGTATTCACTGAAAGATACCCTAGTGGCCCAATATCGATTAACGTCATGCTCGATCAGGCAGTCACAGTGTCTAGTACACTATAAATGGACTACGAGAACTATTTGAAAGGACGCCATATACTTCGAGTATCAAAATACCAACGAATGTAACAATCAGCATAATAAAATGGTAAAGTTGTCGATGTCAGGTATTTTATACGTCAGAGATACTAAACTACACTAGACAGAACGTTGTCCACAAACGAGTCAAGCCAGTTGTTGTTTAATAAGTGAGGAGTTCTACAGCTTCGAAATCTAGTACGGCAAATAAAAGTCGAGACAGGAAGATGAGAACGACGGTTAGGGTTTCTACGTTTATCGTCGACGAGGTCATCAGACCCGGAGCATTTGCCCTGATTGGCGGTGTCCTTTCGAATGAACCAAGCCACCTGTCACCTTAAGCGAAACCATTGGAGTCATAAATCTGGATCGCTAGATGGCGTTTTGGAAACCGAACCTCCAGAATGCGAGTCGACTGCTTCAGACACTGCGCCATCTTGCTCGGTCAGTGATGAGAATCAGCTTTATTTTTAAGGAATCATCTAATCCAGTCGCTAGAGTAACGAAAGGTACTGCCAATGGCCAGTTAGTTTGCCACTAGTCCTCGGACCAACTTTCGGTGATTATAGTCGTACAGACATCAGCGGAAATCAGAATTTAAACTTTGCGTCCGTTGAAATGACTGACTGTTTTACAAAGTAGGAAGGAAGGAAGGATGATTTACAGCTTAACGTCCCAACGACAACCGTGTCGTCTAGAGGCGGAGCATAAACTTGGATAGGGTAGGATGGAGAAGAATGGGACGAGCGCTTTACATAGGAACCACCTAGCATTTGCTTGGAGCGATTTAGGGATCACGGAAATCTTAAATCTTGATAGCCGGACAGGGATTTGAACCGTCGCCCTCCCGAACGCGAGTCCCGTGTGCTAACTACTGCGTCACCTCGTTCCATGGTTTACAACATACGGACGACACGATGCAGTAATCTTTTGTCATGCGTGCACGGTCCTACCGCGGCACGGTACATCAGGAGCCTTGAGATGGAGGGAAATTACACGCGTTCCACGGAAAGATTCACTGTCACAGCAGATAGACGCCAGATAAGGCGAGCAAACAGCGCTTGCGCACGGCGCAGCACTGGCGCCTCAAGTCACACTAGCTGCACCGGAATAGTAAACAGTGTCGATCGAACCGGAAGTGCTTTACCATTTACTTTCCGATTATTTAAGACGGGTACATGCTCTCTTCTCATTACAAAACAAGCCTTAGTACAGTGAAAGCTGTGCAGGAAAGTGTCCAAACAACTTGCGAAGAAAGACGAGAGCCCACCAACACAGCTTTCTTGTTACTTTTGAAAACCTGCCGAAAACAAGGTTATCATACACAAGGTGCCTGGAAGCTTTTATCGATAAGAGACTCCAAAGTGAATGATCCTCCGCGTTTTCTTTTTTTTTCCTGCACTTCGGCTGGTGCTGTGAAATTCGTTTTACGACACTTGCCTATATCATCTACCGACAGCTTCAGCAGAGGCTGTTCCTTCCTCTGTGCTACTGCCGTCAGTACATAAGCACATATCTTTCAATACAATATAAAATTTGGCGCATATCGGATGGGTGCCATTATACAGATTAATGCAACACATTTCTGGTAAAATCAACTCTGTTCTGAAATTTGTTTGTCCTCAGGCCCCCTCTGTCCACACGTTACGCTCATATACAGCCTAATTTACTTTCACATTCAAACCACATAAGCTTCCTGATTGTTATCTTCTGCACCTTTCACGATCTTCCTGGTACAGTCGCAGATATATACGAATATCTATTTATAACATGCAAGAATTGGCTTATGCTGCAGATCTTATGTAGCGTATGCAGTATTACTCGGCAAATGCGTACACGCACCGCCAAATAAGTGTCTTTGACCACAAACTTCTTAACTTCACGTCCCGCTCCGTGCTCCAAAAACCGAGCCAGGCTTCCATATAGTATCTCGGTGGATACCAACACTCTTTTCCCAAAAGTGAGTACAGTACAACTGGCGTTCGGCTGTAACTGATCGATTTGGTTGTGGTGATAGACTGATCTGTAGCATCGACCGATTTCTAGGTTAGATTTAAAGGTAATAACTTGGTTGTGAGATGGATAAGAGAACGAATGTGACTGCCAAACAGAGGCTGTGATAACGGACTGATCTGTAACGTTTCCTAATGTTTACGTTAGCGACCTAATTAATCGACACATTTCAGGCGAACGCCAGCTGTACCGTACTCGCTTCTGCCACTCGTGCAACCGCCATCCAACGCGCGCCAACGACGGCTGTCGATACGTCTGATATGCAGCTTATACATATGTGCAATGTAACCAAGATCTTGAGCCCTTACTACTGATGCCGGCCGCGGTTGCCATGCGGTTCTAGGCGCTGTAGTCCGGAACCGCGCGACTGCTACGGTCGCAGGTTCGAATCCTGCCTCGGGCATGGATGTGTGAGATGTCCTTAGGTTAGTTAGGTTTAAGTAGTTCCAAGTTCTAGGGGACTGATGACCTTAGATGTTAAGTCCCATAGTGCTCAGAGCCATTTGAACCATTTGAACTACTCGTGTTGCATATAATGTTAGGATAGAGGGATGTCGTATCGAAAGTCAAAGAGACAAGTTCAGACGAAAAATTTGTCTCGAGGACGGTTGTGCGTCAATGCTCCGGAGAATTATCTCAAGCGCTTGTAGGGGAATACTAACATCGATCTGCCATACACACAGCTTCACATTATTTCAGAGGGCGTCTAGTGGACGCTAATAATTATGTTTCACACGAGCAGTAGAGGAGTCCTTCTCAATCGTTTCTAAATACTTAATCCTAGGCCGTGCTCTTTCTTCCCAGCACTTTCCCTTCAAGAATGTTTTTAATGAAAGTTTTGTGTTTGCTGAAATATCCAATTTCTTTTTTTCCATTTCTTTTAATGAACTTCTCTCTCTGTTAACTTCCCTTAACACTTCCAGGTTCGTTTTTGTTTCTGTCTAACTCGTTCTTATTATTTCGCACCACATTTCAGCGGCTTCAAATCTATTCTTTCAAATTCACCCAGAGTCCAACTTTTATTTTCATAGAGATTTATACCCCCATACTTACAGAGAGATAACAAAACTGTTTCACCTGATCAATTCTGGTATCAATTTTATATTGCTTTTAATTTCTCCCATATTTTTCCATACTACTATTGTGTCTCGTACTTCAAGTGGATGCCAAAAGGAATTCTGAAAGCTCGTATAGGTTAGCACTACTAAAGACGACTAGATTCATTACTATGTAGTTACAACGAGATGGAAGAAAATAAGTGTTTGAGTTGAGAATGTAGCAGTCTAAAAATCCAAAAATCGCAGTCAGTTTATTAGACAATGGTGGCGATTTTCTTTGTCATAACAAGTATGTTTAAAGTTTTGGTGACCAAGTTTAAAATCTCGGCCACTGGGAACTGATGAATGCGCTGTTCCGAAATGGAAACACAAATTACTTCAAAAACAGACTACTGTATTTAAAATTTCATAGTTACTTCCGAGACTTGCACGAACTATATTAAATAGCCCGATTTAATATTAAGCAGAAAACACTTCAAACATAATAATAACATATAGGGAATTATAATGCACAGCTTTCAATGAGCATGCCACGAACTTTAAGATGAAACGCAACTGCACCAAACACTCAGCAGAATAATGTTCTAAACGTACCACGAGAAGGGATATATTTCTAAGAAATGCTGCATTAGAATGTTCTCTACCCTCGAACAATAGTAGTTGGTAATTTAAATTACTGTCGGTTATTTAACAGGGTATAGTCGCTCATATTGCACGAATTTTCGCAACGATACAACCAAATCCAGGAAACTACTGAAGAATAATTATTCCTCAGATATCACTTGAAGACCACGCTGATAAGAAGTCAAACAATGAGAACGACTATACCCGGCTGAGCACCCGAGAAGAATTTAAATTAAATATTCGTCGGAAAAATTTTCAAGCGAATACTACTTCGTTCTCCAAAGAAACACGTACATATTAAACAACCTGCAAAGAGCACTAGTGTGATTGTGTCGTTCTTTGTAACACTGCCTATGCCTTGAATGAGTCATCACACGCAAGCTACTTGAAGATAGGGTTTCCAGTTCGAAATCAGTATCGGAATGAGTAAATATAAATTGAAGTTACGCTTTGTTCTTAATTCTTTTATTCTCTAGCTACAGTTGCTCATAACATCCACACAAATTTACTACGCATTAAAAAGTGGTAATGACAAACTCTGTTCCAATAAAAACACTGCTCGTGACGTTATCCGTTTAGTGACTACAATGATGTGACAAAAAGGCATCGGACAGCGACATGCACATAGACAAAATATGAAAGGGTAGTGCTTTGACGGAGCTGTCATTTGTACTCAGGTGTTTCATGTGATAGGGTTTTCGATGAGATTATCACCGCACGACGGGAATTAACAGATCTTGAACGCGGAATGGTAGTTGGTGCTAGAGGCATGGGACATTCCATTTCGGAAATTGTTAGGGCATTCGTTATTCCGGGATAAGTGTGCTGAGAACACCAAATTTCAGGCATTATCTCGCACCACGGACAAAAGTGATAGACGGCCTTCACTTAACGACCGATATCAGCGCCGCTTTCGTTTAATTGTCAGTGCTAACAGACAAGGAACACTGTGTGAAATAACCACGGAAATCAACATGGGACTTACGGCGAACATATCCGTTAGGACAGAGCGACGACATTTGCGGTAATGGGCTATCGCAGCAGACGATCGACACGAGTACCTTTGCTAACAGTATGACATCGCCTGCAGCCCCTCTCCTGGGCTCGTGACCATATCGGTCACTCTAGGACGACTAAGCAGTGGCCTGCTCAGATGAGTCCCGATTTCAGTTGGTAAGAGCTGATGGTGAAGTTCGAGTGTGGCGCAGACCCCCACGGAGCCACGGGGCCAGGTTGTCAACAAGGCACTGTGCAAGCTGTTGGTGCTCCGTAATGGTGTGGGCTGTGTTTACATGGAATGGACTGGGTCCTCTGGCGCAACTGAATCGATCATTGATTGGAAATGGTTACGTTCGGCTACTGGGAGACGATTTACAGCCATTCATGGACTTCATATTCCCAAACAACGATGGAATTTTAATGGATAGCAATGTGCCATGTCACCGGGCAACAGTTGTTCGCTATTGGTTTGGAGTATATTCTGGACAATTCGAGCGAATGATTTGGCCACTGAGACCGCCCGACATGAATATTATCGAACATCTATAGGCCGTAATCGAGAGGTTGGTTCGAGCACAAGATCCTGCACCGGCAACAATTTCGCAATTATGGATGGCATAGAGGCAGCATGGTTCTATATTTCTACAGTGGACTGCCAACGAATTTTTGAATCTATGCCACGTCGCGCTGCTGCACAACGCCAAGTCCGACAGGATACTAGTAATCGCCAGTTACGACTACAGTGGACACCGGATCAACGATATTCGACCGTCGATCAAGGGAAACAGTCGTCGGTTGCTCGGAGGAAACACGATTCTTGTTACATTAGGTCGATGGTTGTGTCCGGATACGCCGTCATCCAAGCGAACGAGAGCTCAAAACATGCAGCCCACCGTCAACGCCAATATTTCTTTTCTGGAGACTAGAAATCTACTCTGTAGGAATCAGCATGGGTTTCGAAAAAGACGATCGTGTGAAACACAGCTCGCGCTATTCGTCCACGAGACTCAGAGGGCCATAGACTCGGGTTCCCACGTAGATGCCGTATTTCTTGACTTCCGCAAGGCGTTCGATACAGTTCCCCACAGTCGTTTAATGAACAAAGTAAGAGCATATGGGCTATCAGACCAATTGTGTGCCGGCCGTGGTGGCCAAGCGGTTAAAGGCGCTACAGTCTGGAACTGTGCGGCCGCTACGGTCGCAGGTTCGAATCCTGCCTCGGGCATGGATGTGTGTGATGTCCTTAGGTTAGTTAGGTTTAAGTAGTTCTAAGTTCTAGGGGACTGATGACCTTAGAAGTTAAGTCCCATAGTGCTCAGAGCCATTTGAACCAATTGTGTGATTGGATTGAAGAGTTCCTTGTCAATGGAGAGAAGTCTTCCGAAGTAAGAGTGACTTCAGGTGTGCCACAGGGGAGTGTCGTAGAACCGTTGCTATTCACAATATACATAAATGACCTTGTGGATAACATCGGAAGTTCACTGAGGCTTTTTGCGGACGATGCTGTGGTATATCGAGAGGTTGTAACAATGGAAAATTGTACTGAAATGCAGGAGGATCTGCAGCGAATTGACGCATGGTGCAAGGGAATGGCAATTGAATCTCAATGTAGACAAGTGTAATGTGCTGCGAATACACAGAAATAAAGATCCCTTATCATTTAGCTACAATATAGCAGGTCAGCAAATGGAAGCAGTTAATTCCATAAATTATCTGGGAGTAGGCATTAGGAGTGGTTTAAAATGATGATCGTATAAAGTTGATCGTCGGTAAAGCAGATGCCAGACAGATTCACTGGAAGAATCCTAAGGAAATGCAATCCGAAAACAATGGACGTAGGTTACAGTACACTTGTTCGCCCACTGCTTGAATATTGCTCACCAGTGTGGGATCCATGCCAGATAGGGTTGATAGAAGAGATAGAGAAGATCCAACGGAGAGCAGCGCGCTTTGTTACAGGATCATTTAGTAATCGCGAAAGTGTTATGGAGATGATGGATAAACTCCAGTGGAAGACTCTCCAGGAGAGACGCTCAGTAACTCGGTACGGGCTTTTGTTGACGTTTCGAGAACATAGCTTCACCGAGGAGTCAAGCAGTATATTGCTCGCTCCTACGTATATCTCGCGAAGAGGCTATGAGGATAAAATCAGAGAGATTAGAGACCACACAGAGTCATATCAACAATCCTTATTTACACGAACAATACGAGACTGAAATAGAAGGGAGAACCGATAAAGGTACTCAAGGCACCCTCCGCCACACACCGTCAGGTGGCTTGCGGAGTGTGGATATAGATGTAGCTATTAGGGACGCTCACCTAAGGTTCTACAGGACGTGAGGTAGTAATCGAAGGCACTACGGCTGCTGTTGACAACTTGAACGTTATTGCAGACCACCTACATCCCTTCACGCTACAGTGGTTTGGGAATATGATAGTGAACCCACGATGGTGCTTTGGCCACCAAGCTCACCTGGGCTGAAACCGATGGAACACATCTGGGACGTTCGCGCCCACAAGCCACTGGTCCGAAATGGACGGCAAATCTGTGATCTGTAGCCTACATAGACATCTGGTGCCACATACCTCCGCAAACTTGTCAATGACCAGTCGGAAACATGTCACTCATTATCGATGCTGTCTTGCCTTCTAAGGACGAGAAACAGCCTGTTAAAACAGGTGGTCATAATATTTTGGTTCGTCTGTTTGTGACTGCAACTCTTCAATGCACAAGAGTGAAATGCAGACTTTGGAAACGCAGCAAACAGGGGGCGGGGTGGAGGGGAGCGCCCTAAAGATGTAATTACAAGAAGACGTTACAAACTGAGCGAACAGAAACTAGGCAATGTAGAAGTACACTAAACAACGGACAGTGATGTGTGTAGGTCTTGTGTCTAGACGAACGAATTTAGAAAGACGCTGCTAGTATAGTAACAGGTCGGTGTAACACATTCGAAAGTCTAATAGAAATGGTAGGAGAACTTCAGTGGGAATCCTTGGTAGAAAGACGACGTATTTCTCGCGAGAGCGCTTTGGATAAATTTAGAAAGCCCTGTTTTTGAAGGTGAATGTGTGGCCACTGTGCTGCGACCAACGATTTCTCCACCAACGATTTCTCGAGCAGCGATCATGAGAAAGAGTGAGATATGTATGTGTACAGAGGCATTTAGACATTTTTAGTCTATAGGAAAGCGTGGTCAGGAGCAGTCCAAAACCCTTGTATGGGTGTTGCAGGGCACATTGTGCTGAGAAATAACTGTTGAGAAAAAATTGGATACGTTTCGCTGTTTCTGAATTAATTAGCACTGGAGTTAGAAAATCAGACCGTTGCGCGCGCAAATTCAAGCGGCCCGCCAGAGACGATGTCGGCAAACGTGTACTTTGTTTGGTTTCCTAAAACCAAACAAAAGAGCGATACCAAATTGTACATGAGACGACAGTAATGCTGCAACTCGAGCCAAAGGCTGAAGAGTCTCGTGGGTTGATTCTAACTGGCGGATCACTTGAATTTGCGCGCGCAACGGCCTGATTGGCTAATTTCAAAGCTAATTACCTCGGAAACGTTGCAATGTATCTAATTCTTTCTTAACAATTATCTCTCAGCACAATCTGCTGTGCAACACCCTTAAAAGCTTTTCAGATTGTTCCTGCCATCCTGTACTTGTACGATTGACCCTCCGCCATGCACTGGCTTGCAGAGTACTTATGTTGATGTAGAAGAATGGTCAGTTTTGTAGGAGAACTAAGGCGTCTAGGCAGATACTCGCTCGGCAGTGAAGGAAGCAACAGAGTGGTAAAATTTTGGGGGCTTTCGAAGACTTGGATATGAAAGAAACATGCTACAAGAAATTGAGTGTAGTAGGTCGGTTGGTACGAAATGTTTATGACAGGGACAAGAAGAGATGGAGACTGGTATCAAATTAAGCAAATGAATGAAGATTAAATTGGCCCTACAAGGCGTGAAGAATGACCGACCGCTTGTGAATTTAACGTAATGTAAACTGAACTGCAAACTGATAATCAGTAGTAGTCACAAAGCACTTACAAATTATCTCGTCTCTAATGACCACACCGTCGACAGGACGTTATAGCCTTTCTTTTTAAGTACCAACTTGTCATACATGCATTTACTATTCTCTCTTGCCTCGTTTCACTGATAATATTAGGGATCTGAGAGCCATTTCCTTATCCTTAATCTAACGTGACATCAATTTGAAACATGCAAAATCAAAAGATGCGTCACGTAAAAAGAAGTTTTAGAGGAAAAATCATTCATTCAGCAATATCTTGCAGTGGCTCTGTCACTGAACGAGTATTCGCAAGTAATTTTGTTATGTAACTGCAACTTTGCGTTACCTGCCGCGGGCACCACAGTGATGAAGAAAAACCGGTTCCGGACACTGACATCACGCTCAAAGTGCGAGGTCCCGAAGTGCGGTGCCTCCGCGGACAATGGAGGCGCGAGGCCGCACTACTGACTCACCTCCATCTCACCTCACCTCATGTTTGTGAGGCGGCCCACTTCAGTCTCGCTTACAAGTGCAACTACTGCTATGCGTCACACCATATGTGCGCTTTGAATGGTTTCTATCAAATGTACTGTTTCCCGACGTAAAATTCTATGAAACGCTCCACCACTCTTCGTTGATATCCTATGTATTTCATTAAAACTTCCCTAACGAAATCCTAATACTTCGCCGAAAGGAATTTATTCTGAGGTGGCTAAGTTGGTTTTATGGGAGCTTGTTGTGAAGCGAAGATGCGCTGCTTTTGTGCTTGCAAGTTTCCCAAAGTGTTCGATTAATCTATCTTGACTACAAAAGTTCTGAAATGATGTGCTCTAGTCATTTCAGTTCTTGACGATACTTCGGAATCGCGCCACATAGCGCCACTGCTGTAATGATGTCATATTACAAGGAAGTACTTGCCAAGTCGCACCAACTCTGCTTCCAATCTCCTGATATGAATGTTCTGCTATTCGCCCAGTTGCTCAGTTTCTGGATATTGCTTATGCTCAACGTATATACTACAACAGCATCATAAAAGACAGAGCAGCAGCCATCTGCTCTTCGTTGTTAGAGAAACAACGTAGAGTCCACCGCGTTGTTTTATAAGCAATGGCAAGATAGTGAGGAGGTGGTGGTGGTGGTGGTGGTGGTGGTGGTGAAATAATAAGGGGGTCCATGCGGTACCGAAAGAACCAAATCCTCCTTAGAAAAAGGCCCAAGCTAAAGACGAGATATATATCTCCATTCCACGGGTGGACCATTATCAACAATGCATTATACTCTCATGCTGTAAGACACTGCGAAGTCTGGAACTTAACCATAACACTGCAACTCGATCTGATGAACTTGAACTCTTGTGCTAAAGTGGTTACGTAAGAGTCCAGTTTCCCAGTGTATCAAAGCTAACAACTATTTTATAGGCTCTACAATGTTTATTTTCAAGATATCATTTTCGCTGGAATCGAGTTCATCAAGCAGATATTTTCTAATGGGTGGATAGCTGAGCTGTCGACATAATGTGTAAATGTGTTTCCACTGGAACAGAGCACACTATTTCGTCTTTATTCGATCGCAGTAGCCTATAGTTGAGTACACATTCTATGTGCAGCACAGATCTCGCCATACGTTGTGGTCACCAAAGGCAAAATCGCTATCTTTACACAACATCAATGGCCCACTTCTCTGGGGAATTTACGTTCCCTTACTGGAATTGTTCACCCTGATCTTCGACGAAAAGCATCAGCCGGAAAATAAAAGAAACGATATAGGCATTGATGCCTATAGTTCAACATCTAAACGGATACCGTGAAAGAATTTTAAGGAAATAAATAAGGATCTCACTGGATTCAACACATCATCACAAAAATACTATGGAAATGGTGTGCCGTGGTTCCCCTAGGGAGTGAGTGAGATCTGGCGAAGTACTTCCTCGAGATCACAAAGAAGAAAGGACGTCTCTAAAGCCACACACCCGATTCCGTTCTATTATCACTAGACGGAACTTTACCGTGGGGTGTTATATTTGCACTCTTGCGAGCCTACATTCTCGAGGCCGCCGAGACGCCGATCATGTGCAGTAGCTACATTCCTGGAACTTTGTACCCTTCAGTGTGGAGGTGGGCAGATGATCTCCCAGTTTCTGCAGTGTCTTACGTGCAGAGTTATGTCCCTTGCGAGATTTGGCAACATTTGTCACCAGCACTCTGCCCAATTCCGATCCGCAATTTTGAATCATTTATTGGCTCCATTTATCCCGAGTTGTGTATATTGGTGTTCTACGACCAGGCTTCTGCTTTGCAAACCATCCGATTTTGGAGTGATTCAGACCATTCCTTCCGGGTGCTGCAATTTTCACAGTCAGTGGTGTAGTTTCATCGCAATAAAAAGGCCGTCTAAAATTTTATGGACGATTCACGATTAACCAAGAAAATTTTTGATAATCATAAATGGAGTCAGAAGAATCGAAGTGCGAAAGCTATCCGATAGCGAGAAGGATCTTAGTGGAGCCACTGTTGATCCACTGGCAACTACGCGCATGACATGCACTGGCAAACAAACTCCTCACGTTTACGCTCAAAATGCTAACAGAAAAAAGCTCATTTACACTAGAACGACGATAGACCAATAGTTCCAGGATTAAAATTTGCAAAGATAAGAATAAGAAAACTAGACTTAGTGATTCTCATCACAAGTCTTTGTGGTCGTTGCGGAACGTATGAACCCGTTAACCAAACATCTTCGTCCCGGACGGTTAGCAGCGTCTCTTTGAAGAGGCAGGCTAGAGATGATTTTGATTTGATCTATCCCCCTCCATGAACAGTCTAATAAGTACAGAATATGGATTCACAGTAAATCAAAGAAAGACGAAATTAATGAGAAGTGGCAGAAATGAGAACAGCGAGAAACTTAACATCAGGATTGATAGTCACGAAGTAGATGAAGTTAAGGAATTCTGCTACCTTGGCAGCAAAATAACCAATGACGGACGGAGCAACGAGGACATCAAAAGCAGACTAACAATGGCAAGACGGGTATTCCTGGGCTAGGGAAGCCTACCAATATCAAACATAGGCCTTGATCTGAGGAAGAAATTTCTTAGAATATACGTTTGGAGCACAGCATTGTGTAGTAGTAAAACATGGATTGTGGGAAAATCTGAACAGAAGAGAATCGAAGCATTTGGGATGTGGTGCTACAGACGAATGTTGAAAATTAGGTGGACTGATAAGATATGGAATGAGGAGGTTGTCTGTCTCTGCAGAATCGACGAGGAAAGTTTTATACGGAAAACACAGACAAGGAGAAGGAAGAGGATGCTAAGACAGCAGTTAAGACATCAAGGGAATAATTTCGATGATACTACCTGGAGCTGTAGAGCGTAAAAACTGTAGAAGAAGACAGAGAGAGGAATACATCCAGTAGGTAATTGAGGTTGCAAGTGCTACTCTGTGAGATGAAGAGTTTGGCACAGGAGAGAAATTCATGGCGGGCCGCATCAAACCAGTCAGAAGACTGATGACTTAAAAAAAAACAACTCGTCGTTGCTCTGCCCCTCACTCTCGTGTCTTCTATCTTTCCTTCCATGACATGGATCTGATCACCCAAAATGGTCACACAATCTTCGGCAGTAATTCGATGTAGCAGAGTAACCAAGGAGCCCGTGGACTGTCTGTCCAAATCATCATCATCATCGTAACCCCACCACGTGTCCATGTCTTTTCACAATACGGACAAAGAAATGGAGATAGTTTTGGTTGATCTGCGAAGAAAGTGGTCTGGAGACACTGAGTTGGTGAATAGTGGATAGCAACTTCTGTCAGCACCAAAGCTCAAATCCACGAGGACGCTGCTTGTCTCTGGCCTTACGGGACCATGTTTCGAAACCGTGAATGAAGGCAGAAAACACAAGTGTTTCAACAAGCCGCATCTTTGTGTTGTTCGTTATCTCTCTGTTTCACCATATCCTTGGGATCTTCTTCGTAGCCACTTCTCCTAGCGTCATCCGCCTTCTCGTGACATCTTTACAGCTTCCTGTGTTGCTGGTGGTTGACCAGAGACAGTTGAAAGAATGCGCGGCTTACAGTTTCTTTAATCGACCGGCTAGTTGGACCTGTGCTCTTCTATCAATTATGAGTTTGGACTTCCTGAGAAACTAACAACAATAGAACAAACTGACGTTCAGTCGCATATTTAGGATAGAAGCGCACAGCTCTTGGTTGGCCAAGCAGAAGAGGGGAATCCTGAGACAGGGCTGAGTCAGCCGATACGTGGGAGGCTGCATCTGGAACAGAGGCGCGCACGCGCGCGTTCACAAACGGACGCGGCAATTATTATTTGCAGAGCTCGCAGAGGAAGGCAGAAGAAAGAAAGAGGCCTATTCGCTGGCAGAGGATCGCGATTATCCAATTGTACGGCCGCGGGGCGGGCCCACTCGCCGCGCCACCAGCTGTCTTCTGGCAGAGAGGCCGGCAACCTGCCCGAAGAGCGCACGCAACGGGGCCGGCATTCCTCACCCGTCATTTGCGGAAACCACAGGTCTCACTTTCATTTGGCACTGTCGCAATTTCTTAAGTGTGGCGAATAGCAGCTCTGACCTCGAGCTCTGGATCTAACGATGCTGAGAACCCACGCGGTACAGTCGGCCCCCTTCCTCCCTCACCAAATTCAGCTTTCTTGCAACGTAATACAAATTCTATGATTACAGCTGCAAACCACATTGAGAAGGAGAGTAGCCCTGTTATAACAGGTAATACGAGTGCAAATAAATTTAAAATACCGAGCTGTATCTGTCCTGGGACCTATCGAGGTCATTTATCTGTAAAACTCTCCATCTGCGTACATTGGACGTTTGAAGGTTGGCGAATCTGCAGCCTGCAGAAGCGCAAGTCGCCGGACTCTTAATACCGAGTAATAGACATTTATGACCAATAATTTTGCCTTTGCGTGGGGCCTTAGCCTCTAAACACTTTGTGAAGGAAAACCTGGTCCGTAGTAGCCTGTAATTACACTACTGGCCATTAAAATTGCTACACCACGAAGATGACGTACTACAGATGCGAAATTTAACAGACAGGAAGAAGATGCTGTGTTATGCAAATGATTAGCTTTTCAGAGCATTCACAAACGGTTGGCGCCGGTGGCGACACTGCTGACATGAGGAAAGTTTCCAACCGATTTCTCATACACAAACAGCAGTTGACCGGCCTTGCCTGGTGAAACGTTGTTGCGATGCCTCGTGTAAGGAGGAGAAATGCGTACCATCACATTTCCGACTTTGATAAAGGTCGGATTTTAGCATATCGCGATTGCGGTTTATCGTATCGCGACATTGCTGCTCGTGTTGGTCGAGATCCAATGACTGTTAGCAGAATATGGAATCAGTTGGTTCAGGAGGGTAATACGGAACGCCTTGCTGGATCCCAACGGCCTCGTATCACTATCAGTCGAGATGACAGGCATCTTATCCGCATGGCTGTAACGGGTCGTGCAGCCACGTCTCGATCCCTGAGGCAACAGATGGGGACGTTTGCAAAACAACCATCTGCACGAACAGTTCGACGACGTCTGCAGCAGCAATGACTATCAGCTCGGAGACCATGGCTGCAGTTACCCTTGACGCTACATCACAGACAGGAGCGCCTGCGATGGTGTACTCAACAACGAACCTGGGTGCACGAATGGCAAAACGTCATTTTTTCGGATGAATCCAGGTTCTGTTTACAGCATCATGATGGTCGCATCAGTGTTTGGCGACATCGCGGTTAACGCACATTGGAAGCGCGTATTCGTCATCGCCATACTGGCGTATCACCAGGCGTGATGGTATGGGGTGCCATTGGTTACACGTCTCGGTCACGTCTTGTTCCATTGACGGCACATTGACGTTACATTTCATTTCAGACGTGTTACGACCCGTGGCTCTATCCTTCATTCGATGCCTGCGAAACCCTACATTTCAGCAGGATAATGCACAACCGCTTGTTGCAGGTCCTGTACGGGCCTTTCTGGATACAGGAAATGTTCGACTGCTGCCCTGGCCAGCACATGCTCCAGATCTCTCACCAATTGGAAACGTCTGGTCAATGGTGGCCGAGCAACTGGCTTGTCACAATACGCCACTCACTACTCTTGATGAACTGTGGTATCGTGTTGATGCTGCATGGGCAGCTGTACCTGTACACGCCATCCAAGCTCTGTTTGACTCAATGCCCAGGCGTATCAAGGCCGTTATTACGGCCAGAGGTGGTTGTTCTGGGTACTGATTTCTCAGGATCGATGCACCCAAATTGCGTGAAAATGTAATCACATGTCAGTTCTAGTATAATATAGTTGTCCAATGAATACCGCTTTATCATCTGCATTTTTTCTTGGTGTAGAAATTATAATGGCCAGTAGTGTATGTTGACACATGCGCTAAGTAAAGAGTCATTTTCCCAAACAGAATTTGCCGTGTTATTATTCGTTAACGAAATGTATATGTGGAATTTCCTTGGAGTGTCTAAAACACAGTTAAGCGAAGCAGTATGCACATTTAGCAAGGGCAATACAGGGTTTCAACAGGAACATGGAAACACCGTGAGAAATTTATGCTTGAGCATAACCGCAGATGCTCTGTCCGACCACGAACGGCACCTATGCGATGCCCTCATTATGTTACAGGTATCAGCCATGGTCAGAACAGTGTTATATGCATTTGTGAGTGCATTATGTGGCCAAATCGTCGTGCTCGTATGGTGGGTGCTTCTGTAGCCAAAGCAGCCGAAGTGTTTCATCTTTCAAGAGCACTGTGTCGAAGATTTGTATTGCATACAGATAACAGGGATAGCAGAAATACATCCGCTAAATCACAACGCCGGCGAATGTATGTGTTGCGTAATCGTCGCAGACGATCGTTGAAGACGATTGTGACGAAAAATAAGGGGACGACAGCTGCAAAAGTCACTGCAGAAGTGAATGTCGCACTCACGGACACTTCGAGCACCAAAACAACACGATCGGAGATCCATAAGTTGGGAATTTCAGTACAAGCTGGAACTCCAAAACTACACATCAGTGATGCAAATGCCCGTAACACGAAAACGTGGTGCCGAATCTATGGAACCTGAACTACAGGGCGATAGTATGAAGTCATTTGGTCGGATCAATTGTTCCATACTGTTCCCAGTTCTGGACGAGTTTATCGTACGCTGTCCAAAGCCTACGAAACACTCTAGTTGCTGCCAAGAGTAAAACTTACTGGGGTTTCAGTGATGAATTGGACAACCATCTCGTAGTACTCCGTGGGCCCCATGGTTACTCTGCAAGGTCGAATTACTGCGAAGGATAATGTGCATTTTGGCTGAGCAGATCCATCCAATGGTACATTGTATGTTCCTCTAAGGCGATGCTATATTTCAATAGGGCAGAGTTGCTTCTCACACGGCTTTCATCATCCAGGACTGGTTTTGTGAGCATGTGGATGAATTGTCGCCATCTCGCCTGGTCACCACTGTCACAAGCTCTCGATATTATTGAGCCTTCGTGGTCTTCTTTGGAGAGAAGGGTGTGTGGTCGCTATCCACCTCCATGATCGTTACCTGAACTGACTACTATTTTGCAAGAAAAATGACACAAGATTCCCTTGAAAACCATACAGGAAAACTTACAGACCAATATCCCTAACTTCTGTTTGCTACAAAATTCTTGAACATATCCTCAGTTCGAATACAGTAAATTTCCTTGAGACTGAGAAGTTTATGTTCACGAATCAGCATATCGCTTGTGTGAAACTCGGCTTGCCCGTTTCTTGCATTATATACTGAGAACTATGGATGACGGGGAACAGGCAGATTCCCTATCTTTAGATTTCCGGAAAGCGTTTCACACGGTGCGCCACTGCGGGTTATTAACGAACGAACGAGCATTTGGAATAAGTTCACAGATAAGCGAGTGGCTCGAAGACTTCTTAAATAATAAAACCAGGTATTTTGTCCTCGGCGGCAAATGTTTATCAGAGACAAGGGTATCCTCAGGAGTGCCCCTGGGAGGTGCAACAGGACCGCCGTTGTTCTCTGTATACATAAATGATATGCCGGACAGGGTGGGCAACATCTGCGGTAGTTCGCTGATGATGCCGTAGTGTACGGTAAGGGGTCGAAGTTGAGTGACTGTAGGAAGATACAAGACGACTTAGACAAAATTTCCAGTTGGTTTGATGAAAGGCACCTAGCCCTACATGTGGAGAATGTAAGTTAATGTGGCTGAGTAGGAAGATCAAACCTTTAATGTTCGGATACAGAATTACTAATGTCCTGTTTGAGACAGTCAAGTCGTTTAAATACCTGGGAGTAACGTTGCAAAGCGATATGAGATGGAACGAACATGCGAGATGGTAGGGAAGGCGAATGGTCAACTTCGTTTTATTGGGATAATTTTAGGAAAGAGTGGTTCACGTATACAGGAGACCGTATATAAGACGCTAGTGCGACCTATTCTTGAGTACTACTCCAGTGTTTGGGATTCGAGCCTTGTCGGATTGAATGAAGACGTCGAAGCAATTCAGAGGCAGGTTGATAGATTTGTTACCGATTGGTTCGAACAATACGTGTTACGAAGATGCGTCAGGAACTCTAATGGGAATCGCCGGAGGGAAGGAGATAATCTTTTCGAGAAACTCTATTGAGAAAATTTAGATAACGGGCATTGGAAGTTGACTGCCGAACGATTCTACTGCCGCCAACACACAGTGCGCGTAAGGACCACGAAGATAAGTGAAATTAGGGCTCAAACGGAGGGATATAGACAGTCGTTTTTCCCTCGCTCTATTTGAGAAAGAAACACGGTACCCTCCACCACGCACCGTACGGAGGCTTGCGGAGTATCGATGTAGATGTAGGACCTGCATTTATGCATTCCAATATGACTGGAAGCTATTTTGAACTCTGTTTTCCTTAACTCTATTAGGCATGTCAATATGTTGTTTTGATGTTTCCACATTTTTGTCCACCCCTTCTCTGCATGTGTATATGCCAAATCATTTTTGGTGTTTTCACATTGCAGTAGTGGAACATAAAATGCCACAATGATCACATTATGCAAATCTTTGCCTTGAGCTGTTCCCTTCCGCTTTGTTATTACTTCACAGTTGTACTTCGATGGGAAATAAGGGAAGAAATCCTCTTTTTCCATGTATTTATCCAGTCGTACGTGGTTCACTGTTTACATGACTTGGAAGATTTACTTTTAACTTTTTGGCCGAATGCCTTTCCTATGGCCACTGCTGTCAGCTAACCGGAGGACACAATTCGTATTCGCCATCTGTTTGTGAATGGTGTAAACTTTGTGACGTGTGTTACCTTATTGAACTTACACTGTCTATCAAAAGTACTGGGGCATCTGTTAGTAGACTTTTATATTATGTGTGTCCTTGCTTCGCATTTGTGAAGGCTTTAATTCTACTGGAGACACTTTCAATGAGGTGCGTGAAGGTTGGTGGCTGAATGGCAGCCCATTCATCTTCAGGAGCCGAAACCAAAGAATGTAATGATGCTGGACACTAGGGTCTGGGACGAAGTGGAAGTCCCAACTTGTTCCATGTGTGTTCATTTGTGTTCAAGTCGGGACTCCTGGAATGCGAGTCGATTTCAGGAATGCTACTGCCCACAAACCATTGCCTCACAGTTACTGCTGATACTATCAATAATCGTCTCGGGACTGTTCCTTAACTGTACACAGTCCTATAAAATACATTAATATCCTTCCGCACTTTTTTCTTAAGCGCAATAAGGGGACATCACCTTAACCACAAAAAACACTCCCATACCGTAATACCACCTCCACCGAATTTCATCGTTGGCACTGCACAAGACGGCACGAATTAGCCAAACCCAGTACTTTCCGTTCAAATGGCTCTGACTATGAGGTCATCAGTCCCCTAGAACTTAGAACTAGATAAATCTAACTAACCTAAGGACAGCACACACATCCATGCCTGAGACAGGATTCGAACCTGCGACCGTAGCGCTCGCGCGGTTCCAGACTGTAGCGCCTAGAACCGCTCGGCCACTCCGGCCGGCAATCCTTTCCGTCGGATGACCACTAGGTTTAGGTTTAGAGCGATTAATCACTCCGAATCACTCCAATCATCCACCTGAAGCGCCGCCTCCCACTGATTACAGAAATGTGAGGCTTATGATGATCTGCTCGAACATTGTATTCCATTCTTTATGACTCTCCACGCACAGTCGTTGTGCTGGCTGGACTTCTACTAGCACTTCGCAACTCGCGAGTGATTCGTTCCTCTGATTTCATGAGACCTTTCGCAGCCACCTTCTGTAATGCTTGAGAGTCCCTGTCAGTCAATACATGATGAAGGTTTTGCCTTTTTTAAGCTATTGTTGTTCCTTCTCGTTTCCACCTCACAGTCACATCACCAGCACTGGACTGACAACTTTAGAGAGGTTGAGATGACACTGACGGATTTGTTACTCTGGTGCCTAGTCCACGATCGATGTCACTGAGCTCTCCCGACCGACACATCCTGCCGTTTACTGCGTCTCGACTGACAACGAAGTGCTTCTCGCTTCCTTTCATACTGGCGGATACGCCTCTCCTTGACATCTAGTGGTCAGTTCAGAATTACTTAGGAGTGTCTGGATATTTTTGATCATTTGTGTATAATGTATCTTACTGTCTGTGGCGGAGACAGAGACCAGCACAGTATTTGTTTCAACGAGGGTAGAAAACAGTCTAAATACCATTATATTTTTACACTCGGGCTGGCCGGTATAGCAGACCAACGGTCAGTAATTGATTCGATCAGGGTGTGGTTCTCCTCCTCGTCTAGCAGGACAGCACGCTGCACCCTAAGCTACATGAGCCGGTGGGAAATATGACTGCATGTACTGCATGGGTTAACATTTCACGGAAATGTTTAGCTTTTTTGGCAAATACTAATTCATGCACGGGTCTTTTGAATGTTTGTCATAACTGTATGAAATAGGGTTGTGTTTCTTCAGTGTCGTGTGCTTCGTGGATTTTAGATTGGTTAACCAATAAACATCGATTGCAGATAGATCTACAGTTAAGGGAACTTGTTAGCTGATAAAATAGGGATAGCCATATTTTAAAATAATTTTTATACCGTTTTATCCGTTCAAATTGTGGTACTTCTTCGAAGCAGATGACTTCTCACACAAAAAGTTCTCTAATTAAAATTGCTCTCTTGTCTTACAGTTGTTATAGTCCTAAAACTAGCTTTTGAGGAACAAATTATCATCAAATTAATAGGAACATACCTTTTAAAACACTTCACACTTTACTTTCACAACGAAAACATGTTCCTTGAGAGAGAAAAAAAAAACTTCCAGCATTTACTCCATCATCGAAGTGTTCCACTATTTTATTACACAATTTTTTTACGCTTCGCCGTCTTAGTGCAGCCTAATAGCCGAGATTCTTAACAAATGAAACTGTGTTGCGCTCTGCCAGAAGGCAGTTGGTTCAAGTCCTGGTTGTAGAAAAAACTTCTATCCCCAAGGACTGTGTTTACACACATTTTCTGGTTTCTAGACCGATGTGGATTAAATTACATGCTACTTCGGAGAGTTTTATAGTAGCAGGGCACAAGCCTTTATTGTTGACTAGCTGAGAAACCCAGCATTGCGTGGGTATTTATTTATAGCTGTGCCTGAGATTCTGTACATGTGGAATGTATTTTTGACTTACAACGCTTCTTTGTATACAACGTCTGAAGAGTGTGACGGGGGACACGAATGAAGAGCTTGTTTACTTCACTAACACGGGAGGGACCCGCGCACAGCTGGCCAGACAGCGTCTTGTCTCGCGCTTTGATTGCGGTCATAGCATAACACAAGCTCATCGGAAATCGTACATGTTTAAATGGAAATGGTGAACAGTTAGTAGTTAGCAGGATTCGATTTATAAAAGCTAGCTCGGTTACATCACTTTCCATCAAAATTTCCGTCTCTATGGTGCTACGTTGGAGAGAAGTAACTTTAAGACTCTGTGAGTGAAGATTTCTGAAGTGGGAGATTATGCGTGACGCTTTCAATCAGAGTTACGTCACGCCTCGCTTGGGGAAGGAGTTTCCAAAGAACGAGTTAAAGCCCGATGTTTTCCAGCTGCAGCAAAACTCTCCTCACAATCTTCATTGGAGTCGTGAGACCGCGTAGTCCTCAGTGTTTCAACCGTTATGGTGTATTCAGATAGACTACCGTTTTCTAGGCTTTTTGTTCGTAAGTTAAACAAAATAAAAATTAGTTGGCACCAAAATCACAAAGAAAATTTAATAATTTCGTTTTTCATAGGAAAGAATAAAAAAAAACCTATCTAAAGATTTAAAGCAATGTCGATAAGTTTTTAATACGCAAAATGAAATCACTAAATCGGTGTATCTTAGCCAAGTAAATGCAGTGTTTGCTTATATTCGTAAAGATAAGACTGCAGCGCTTAATTCTATCACTGACGTAAACTTCCGAAAATATGTCTGTCACAGAGGTTCTTTGGTGTACTACGCTGTGACGATTAACTATCCTAAATACTAAGTGAGCAGACGATTTTAGATAAAACTAAGTTACGTTATTTTCCGACTTTGATGAAATAAAACATATAGGTTGTACAGGAAACGCTCAATTTACCTGTGAAAACCCACAGGAAAATTTGTCTAGCAGTTGATTAGCCTGTTCAGACTGACAGACACGACGGTTTTATACTTTTATTGATAGTACTGTATAATAAAGATGAGCGATCCATCGCGGTGGAAACGTTAAATAGGCGACCACTCTGGTGCTGTTCAAGAAATAATATCGCCATACTGGCTGTTTTTTCCAACTGTGGCCGTTTGCCAAAATTAATACTCGTAAATACGAGTGACAGTCATCACAGTCAGTCACAATTTGTTATTATCTTGCTTAAATTTCTTTTCTGTAACATGTTTTAAGACGTAAATCTCATTGTCAGACAAAAATGACAATACAAAATAATTTACCCTCGATATATACTGTTTCTTCTATGGTTTCATTTTTTACGTTTACTGTGGAACGTTTTCTTAGCAAGTCGTAGACGTCGTCTTGTGGTGTACTCCCTTCTACCTTCACTGTGGCTGTCTGAATTTCAGCGTTCAATGCCTTATGTCTGGAGCGGTTCACAATTAAGTTGCTATTCACTGCACAGATCGTCACTAGGTACAAACATTAAGACCTTACACTCAAGAAAGATAAAGTTATAATCCTCCCAGACAAGTTTTAGGACGAAACTTCCTGGCAGATTAGAACTGTATGCCGGACAAAGACTCGAACTCGGGACCTTTGCCTTTCGTGGGCAAGTGCTCTACCATCTGAGCTACCCAAGAACGACTGACGACCCGTCCTCACAGCCTCAGTTCTGTCAGTACTTCACCTCCTACCTTCCAAACTTCACAGAAGCTGTGAGAACGGATCCTGAGTCGTGCTTGGGTAGCTCAGTCGGTAGAGCACTTGCCCGCCGAAGGCAAAGGACCCGAATTCGAGTCTAGGTCCGGCACACAGTTCTAATCTACCGGGAACTTTCATATCAGCGCACACTCCACTGCCGAGTGAAAATATCATTATGAAGTTTTAAGATGTTAACCTCACGACACATTCTCTTCTCTTATTTCTTCTTGTATGAGAGAATATAGCTTACCATTATTTGAATCAAAGAACTGCAATCTTTTTCACTGCAAGATCCACACACAACCAGTATCCGCTTATTGTCCGTTTCACATGTGCTTCTATGTTAATTTGTTCTCCCAAAAGTAGATATGGATCTAGCTCACTTGCTCATCTCCCAATGTAACACACAATGCGTTATCTTACGCTATACGAAAATGTGCGATCATGCATAGCTTGCAACGTGAAATTTCCAGTAATAAACAACACTGCATGCGTCCTGTTGTTAATGTATAAACAATCATCTGATGAGCCCTATGAAGAAGTACTCACTTTTGCATAGACAGACAGGTAGAGAGCGCCCGACTAGCGTTACAGTTTTATTACTTGAACAGACGTAAATTTAACCTAATTACACGAAAAATGTGCAACATCTACTATGGTTTGCCACGCATTTAATGAAAATACACTGACGGAAAAAAATCGCATCACCAAGGAGTAGTCGTGCGACGTAAATGGAAGTCTGCAGGCGTGTGTCTACATGCGAAATAAGATGCCTGTAGCGTCACTAAGAGAATGCAAATTAGGTTTGCTTTAAATACACGCTGCAACGGTCGTGAGCGTCAGTTATATCTGAGACTGGACGCTGTGAGTTTATGTCAGTGAAGAATGTCTTTAAGGCGACAAAGACGTCATTGCCGTATCAACATCTCATTGAGTGAACGAGTTCGTGTAACAGGGCTACGAAGCTGTATGTTCCTTCTGTGACACTGCAGAAATACTTGACAGGAATGTAGCCACTGTACATTACTGTTGGCAGCGCTGATCACGAGAATGTACAGCCGCAAGAGGAACGGGTTCCGGACAGTCACGTGGCACTACGAGAGGGAAGACCACCGTGTTCGGTGTATGGCTTTGGCGCATCGTACTGCAGCTGCAGCAGAAATCTGAGGAGAAATTGGCACCACAGTGACACAGCGAACTGTTACAAACAGGTTACTTCAAGGACAGCTCCGAGCAGACGCCCTGTAGAGTTGCATTCCAACTACACCACACCACCATCATTTACTACTTCAGTGGTGTCAAGTGAGAGCTCATTGGAGGGTAGGGTGGAGTCCTGCTGTGTTTTCTGGTGATAACGGGTTCTGCCTCGGTGCAAGTCATGGCCATGTCTTTGTTAGGAGGGGGCCAGTTTAGGGTCTGCAACCAACCTGCGTGCGTGCTAGAAACACTGGACCTACACCTGGAGTTACAGTCTGGGGTGCGAATTCGTACGACAGCAGGATCACTCTCGTACTTACCCCACGTACCCTGACTGCAAACCTGTACTTCAATCTGGTGATTCGGCCTGCCGTAATGCCAGTCATGAAAGCATTCCAGGGGGTGTTTTCCAACAGGATAACGCTTGCCCAGATATCGCTGTTGTAACCCAATATGTCTATAGAGTGTCGACATATTGCCTTAGCCTGCTCGACCATCTGATCTGTGTCCAATCGAGCACAGGTGGGACATCATCGGACGACAACTCCAGCGCCATCCACAAACAGCATTATAAGTCCCCGTATTGATCGATCAACAGGCATGGAACGCCATCCCAGAAACTGACAATCGGCACCTGCACAACACAATGCATGCATATTTGCATGCTTGCATTCAAGTCTGGCGGTCACAATGGTTATTACAGTACCAATATTTCACATTTGCAATGGCTTATCTCGCGTTTACATTAACATGTGACCTTGAAATGTTAATTAAATATGTACCTAGACAAATGTATTCCCGAAATTTCATTACATTGTTTTTAGGTCCTGCAATTTATTTCCGTCAGTTATGTGTGACACTTTGATACAGTTATAGAAAGAGAGGTGCGAAAAACTTTTTTGTAAGCCAAAGACTTAGGCCAACAATTAGGGGGATGTGGAGCAAACCGGGGTATGTGCCCCAGGGGGCAATTTAAGAGGGGGCGCCAAATTCACTTCCTTGAAGAAAAAACCTCGTTTCACAAAGCGCCTAGCATCCAGCGCACATTGTTCTACCGATGATTCATACGATACTGAAGCGATTCCCAGTTGGTTTTTGAACACATTCTAATGTTATTTGTGAACGAATCTTTAAGTTTATTTTTGAAAGCGTGCTTACTGTAGGCGATGTCTCTGCCAGGGGAATCCCCATCGCATCTAGAAATTAACTTTCCCGCAGACGTAAGGGGACAGGGCTATAAGAACTGAGCCAAATAAACCCGAATGGGTGAATGCGAATCGCTGCTTGTTTATGTGGTTGATTGGGTGTGCAAATGATCATCGTCGTTATAATTACTAGCGAAATCCATAGATTCAGACTACCACAGTGAAAATAAACAGCTAACAGAAGTAGCAGGTAAGAAAGATTACATACTAATCTTATGTGTTTCCAAGAAAATGAAATTTTGACAGAAAATTTTTACCAGGCCGCTATACTACTAAGGGCCAGTTGTAAAGTCCCCAGTTAGCAGACGCTTAAGTTCTATTCTCGGAACAGCGCGGAAATGTTTTGTACGAACACGTAATAACGCCCAACTCGGAGAATAAACAGGATAACTGAACTGGTGATTTTGGCAGGGTTTGTGAAGTAAACCGGAAAATAAGTTTTTGACAATGGAAGGAATAGTTACAGAATTGGTGATGACGAGATTGACTATTAGAACGAGGAAGGAGAAGAAACGGGGACACCACACAAATTATATGGAAGAACACGACGGTTCCAAATTTATATAAAAATTTCGTACTATTACTTTTCGATCCCATGCTTGAGAAACTAGAGCATATGAATGAAATGTGACACTATTACGCCGGCCGGTGTGGCCGAACGGTTCTAGGCGCTTCTGTCTGCAACTGCGCGATCGCTAGGGTCACAGGTTCGAATCCTGCCTCGGGCATGGATGTGTGTGTTGTTCTTAGGTTAGTTAGGTTTAAGTAGTTCTAAGTTATAGGGGACTGATGACCTCAGGTGTTAAGTCCCATAGTGCTCAGAGCCATTTTGAATTTTTGAAACTATTTCTTAACATAAAACTTTTTGCTAGTAGTAGACCTCATAGACATTTGATATTGGTACTTCGTGAATTAGATTCGTCGTGTCATTTATGTAAATAACGTAGATAAAATTGACTAATTGTGCCAAAACAGTCTCGCTTATCTGGCTCATTTTACAGTTGCTGCAGTATTAGAAAGGCCTAATTAGTCTTCTCAGAGGACACTGCGAAAATCCGCGTAATCAAATCGAGAAACCACAGTAGTCCTGGGCACTATTCTTATCAACAGCTTTCTCAGTATTAGAGGATGACATTTTGATTTATCATGTACCAAAACTTTTGAGGAACTCCGATGAGGTAATAGATTCTTTTGCAGAAAGGAAAGCACGCCGTTTAAAGCCGTAGCAGGATTAGAGAGAAAAAAATGCTGGAACCTAAGGATTGAAGAAATATGTACTGTCGTGGTTGTCTCATGTCTTTACCGGTTTGATGTTTCCTGTATTTCATTTTATGTCAAAAGAGAAAGAAAACTACTAGGTAATAGGCAATAAAGAATGCAATTTTTTTGAAGAGTTCTGATTCTCCCGGTTACAAATAATCCCATCCAATATTAATTGTGAGATCTTTTTTAGGGGGTACATGTCAAACCGGCCGACTGGGAGGAGAGGCACCAGAGGACATTTTAATTTCGATTAGCCTGAAAATAGTTTTGATGGCGTCCATTAGAAAATATACACGTTTTAACTCCACTGAGCGAAATACAATGACGTGCGATAGAAGACTGCTGTGTGAATAGGCGTGGCACTGCACTTGGCACACTTAGGACCTAATAACATCTCTTACATTTCCTGGTACTCTTCAGAAAGATGTGAGCTACAAAATTAACATATCTTTGAAATACCGATTTTTAAAAAGTTTTTGACGTCCTATCTCAGAAGCTCGAGGGAGAGGGGGAGGATGAGCCACTATCAAGTTTCTGCTCAGTTTCGGAAATATTTTAGATCCGGGGATGGCCCAAGTAGTCATCCAATAAGTTTCTGCAGCTAGTGTAAGTAATGTTTTGGATTTGTCACTCATTTGGAATTCAGCCACTCTTAACTGCATGCTGTTTGCGTTCCGCCTGATAAACACGTGGGGCTACCATAAATCTTGTCTTGTTCCGGCGAGGTGACGGGCCGATCCACGCGAGAATCGTTTGTTCAGGAGGCGAAGAGCGGCGCCTGCGCCCTAGGTGACAAAATGTCTCGCTAAGTAGCTCCCTTGACGTGGCAGTGCCACTGGCCGCTTAGTACACTGTGAAGCAATGAATTATCACCCAACAGATGACCAATTAACATGCACTTGCCGACAGAACAGTAACTGGCGTCGTTTCACGTCAGAGGCCACTTCTCTCGCTACTGGCGTATTGCTGTAACAGTTCTCACACTTAAAAGAACCGTTAAAAATTCATGCCAACCGTGACGTTGGGACGCGATTGACATTTCAGCATCAGTGTCGATTTACAAATAAATACGATTATACAGTGTGCGACTGCTTCCGTAACCATACGATATTGCAGTGTCTGTGTTATTCCGAATTACGATGCAATGTTTCTTCGAACATGCATGTATGCACATTGTAATAACAAAGGCACTGATTTTTCCGCCAATACCGGGCAATCGATTTTCAAATAAAATGGCTCCCCTGCATGGGTACATAAGAGTAAAAGTTGCAGACACATGGTTGACGACATATGGAAATTTAGCTCTGGCCATGAGGCGTCCTCGAATTGCCACGTGGTACGGCGACTGATCGCGAAAGGCGGGGATCCGAGTTCGAGTCCCCGTCCGGCATAAATTTTCACTGTAGTCATTCCACTATACGGCTGATGGTTGTCTACATTCTCAACTGCGAATACATTTCATGTCCTTCGTAAAAGCTGAGTTTGCCTATCGAACGAGACAGCGCGGTGGTTGGCGCACTGGACTTGCATTCGAGAAGACAATTTTAATCATCGCTCGGTTATTGACATTTCGGTTTTCCGTGGTTTCCGTTAGTCGAATACGACAAATGCCTGGATTGTTCCCTCGAAAAGGAACAGTCGAGTCTCTTCCCTATCCTCCCACCAGTCTGGGCTTCTGTTCCGTCGTCAATAGAACGCTATACCCCAGTATTCATTCCTTTTTGTTTTTACATATTTTGCATCTTTGTACTCAGAATGAAGTATCACGTCTAATCCTGAGTTTTAAATAACTTTTTTAATCCTTTGTCTTATCAGTATGATGCCAATCTTATCTCTTAGTAGGGCAAGAAACTGATTGAATATGCATCGTCAATGTAGTAGGTAAGCAGAGACCAAAAACATTGCTGTTTCCCCTCCTCCCTTTGTAGAAATTTTTAGCGCCAAGTTAACTAATTCTTAATATCTTCTAATAGCAAGAATTTCCCCCACAGACTTCATTAGTTATTCTACTACTACTTAATTTCGTATCTTATCTCTTAATTTAAAATTATTGTGTTCCACTACACTTAAGATGCTACCATGTTTTTCTTCTCGCGTTTACTACTGTCTGTATTTTATTTCCATACAATCCTGCATCGTAAACACCTCGATGACGTCCTGCTATCAGTTTAGCCTGTCTTCTGCACTTGACAGAAGTCTCTCACTGCACTTCTTCGTTTACGCCTTTACTTCTTACTTCCTCGAAACTGCTTTTCCTTGTGTTATGCAACGACCATCTTGTTCGATTTCCTTAAACCCCTCCGCCCCTTCTCTCATCCATTTGAATTTTGTTTGTCGTCGCATCTTTTACACTCTTACTACTTTTTCCAATAAACTTTAGTATTTCATTTATCAACGGGTGCTTTATATAAGATAACATCAGTGATTAATTTTTCTTGTTTTCCCACTAAGCAACCGAACTATTCTAAGGACATACTTAATGCTGCAGTAACTTACACGGAGAATTTTGGTTTAGCCTGACTTCCTTCTTTTTGCAGTTCAGTTCACAGTATTTAAAATAATATTGTCTTCTTAATAACAGTACTGATAATTGGACACTGCCGGACCAAGTAAATCATCTACCAACGGCGTTGAACTATAGTTACATTTCTCGAGAACTTCTTTTAAGTATTTTCCATCACTGGTTTTCACCAATGCGAACATAGAGGCAGCTGAAATCATACACGTACCGCCGTCATTTCAGGTTACAGTCCACAGTGTCGTAGATTTTGGGTCAGAAATATCGACTGGAGTCGAAATAAAAGACAACGAGTAGCACGATACCAACAACTTCAAATGGCTCTGAGCACTATGGGACTAAACTGCTGAGGTCATCAGTCCCCTAGAACTACTTAAATCTAACTAACCTAAGGACATCACACACATCCATGCGCGAGGCGGGATTCGAATCTGCGACGTAGCGGTCGCGCGGTTCCAGACTGTAGCGCTTAGAACCGTTCGGCCACTCCGGCCGGCATGAAGTAAACACTTGGAATATATATCCATACAGCAATTGATTTTAACTAGCTGATTAGCTATCGCGAAGAGAGAATTTATTTCTCTTTATCTGTGCACAATTTCTTTTTTTTTTTTTTTTCCTTTCAACATTTCATGCCTTATGTGCAAAGCGTATCCAAGACGTTTGGAAATTATTTCTTTACACCCTGTTCAAAGTGAGCTGAAATGGAGAAAACGATCTTCCAGTTGGGAAGATCTGGGAGAGGATTTTAAGGTCTACATTTGCCTCAAAATCAAGGAAATAACCGTTTAATGTTTCCCTATAACAACTGTAATGACAAACTCCAATTGTTCTTTAAATTGGCGGGTTATGCAGGCTCAAAAACTAGTTAATGGTGCAATAATCTTACCAAATTCATAAACCGACTCGTTGCGTATCATACTTACATAAACCACCAGTTTAATGTTTGATGTATTAACTTGTAGCTGTGCGCTCGTGTAATAAAGCTAGATGGACAGCGTTTCCTTTACTCTAACGAAACTACACCTAATTAACCCTGTATTGTATTACTCTATCGTAAGGAAGCAGACTTCTGCGAGACGGACAGACACCTGCCTATACCACTGTTATATGTGCATATAGATTGGTCGCTGACGATGCTTTTGTGTACAGAAAAATATCCTTGTTTGACCATCGTAAGGAATTTGTGAAAGAATTTAATAGCAATTCCACTAATGAATAGCAGCTGTCTTTATATGCGGATAAATGTAAGATGAAAGGGGAAAGAACCCAATGGTACCTGGTCACAAAATTAGTTGTGAACATCTTGAGTCGTTAAAGCGCATAAGAATTTAAGGGCAATACTAAAAAAGGAGATGCGATATGAAATGGGACGACCACGTAAAGTCAGTAATAGGGAAGATAAATGGAAAACTAAGATTTGTTGGAAAAATTCTGGTAATATGCTATGCATCTGCAAAGGAAATTGCGTACAAGACGTTAGTGCCATCAACTCGAGCGTACTGTTCCAGTGTTTGGAATCCTTTTAAGTAGGCACGCCAACAGACATCGAACGAATTCAAAGACGCTTGCGGAGTTTACATTGTGATGCAGATGGTACAATATGCCTAATAATTTAGTCAGCCTTCCTATACCCGGATTACTTGTGTTTCTTTGTCCCTATCTTCAGCTGTTAAAATAAAGCACAAAATGAGTGCGTTTCTGTTATCATTTCAATCTTTACCGCACTAAAATTACTCGTATGCATGATGGTTAAGAATCTATTTCACTTTTGAAGCTATCACGAAGATTCTTCACTGATACGCTGCTTTGAATGTAGCCGTATATGGCACTCCACTGACCTTAAGTTTTCCCCATCACGCTTTGAAACCTGCACGATTAAGTGAGAAGATCTGTCAGTCGCGAGACCTTTCTCATGTGTGACAGATATACGACACGTATCCTCTCATCTAGACACCCTGTCAGTGTAAATATAGTTTACACGTAACGCCCAACATACAAGGCAGGATATTATATCACGCGAGGAAAAGTCCAGGATTTTAAAGCTGACTGACGATAACGTATTGGCACTCGAGGCTTCCCCCCCGTACTTCGCCCACTATTTCTCACGCTGCAAACAATCACGTTCCTGAAGTATGACATTCTAGTCACTGCCTTATCAGAAAAGAACATCTGGAAACGTGCCACACACAGATTACTTCTAATCTGTTAGTAACAAGCTCATTACCGGGTGTTTTACCTCCATACGGTCAAAATTCACTATTGTCTTACTTGGCTAGGAGTTCTAAATGAATTAATACCAAAAATTCTTTACTACAAGGGACAGGTTGGCGAGGCACCTTAGTTCGTGCTCAGATAGAATTTTAGCAATAGCGCCAGCAGCATAGTACTTATGACACATAACATAAGATACGTAAGGAAAACATATGAGGATTTGCCTACGATTGGGTTAGATGTAGGGCAGAGTCAAATTTGGCGATAGGTTGATTCCCATGAACAAAATGTGATTAGGACAAAAAAACGCTTTCCAGTTATTGCACTAAATAATAAAAATTTACGGTGTTTTGCAAAATTACTAGTAAACGAGTAAGTAGGAATCATCACTTTTCTATAAACGATTTTAACAATCTTATCTACTTTCTCTTTGTTTGTTATTAATATGAGAAAAATTTCACCGCCACTCTTTCTTCACAGAAGGAACAAACTTCGTAATAGCCACTGACATATGTAATGAACTGAAGTTAGTTGTCGAATGCGACATAGAAGTCTATTAAGACTCTGTACACAATTAATATTCACGTACATATCAGTCAAGAATTGCTCCCATTTTTCATAGTGTGTAATAAGATCCTGTGTGTATGCCTATGACCTGGAGTACTTAATGACGACAGTTGGAAACAATTTGTACATACACATCTTGATTCGCGTCAATGGTATTAAAGTAAAAAAAAAAAGTTCTACACTAAACCTGGAGACTTGGCATCTCTGAAGATGAGTATGTATAAGGAAACGACTCAGTCACAGATGTGAAGTTTCCCCAATATACAAGAGATTGCGAGTGGATCAGCTGAAGTGGTAACAGACTGTACTCGAGTAAATTGATGTTCAAATCAGTCTGTACCATTCCGCACTGGAATTTCATGCAATCTATCTACATCACCACATAAAATCTTTCATTTACCAAGGTTAATATCCAACTCTGATCTTTTGCTGCAGTTATACATTAATCTGTTCATTGACAAATATCTGAATTTTAACGGAGCGTCTTTGTTTGACAGAATCTGATACGTTATCTTGGACGACGAATGTTTATCAAGTGTAACGGTTACACTAGAAGCGGTCCAATTAAAAGTGCTAGGTGGTCTATGTTTTCCGTATAGAGTACGCATTAATCAATGCAAATTATCTAGAAACTCAGGATAACTAAAGATGTTTTTGCTTAATGTGATTAAACACACCCAGTGTTCGAATACACGACATGACATAAACAAAACGTGAAATGCAGACAAGTGAAAGTAGAGCCATCATGAAACCGAAGTTTGGTTTGAACAGCACAGTGCTTTTTCAGGCATGGTCCCATTAGAGGTATGTAACCTTGCTTTCCTCCAATCTTTGCACTGAATTACACAGCCAGTTATGGGGAGACGTACAGATTTCGTGGATTACTAACCATGGTGCAACTTCGCATTTTTTCAAATTAAGTATTTACGTTCGAAGTAAGAGCACGTTCAGAACATTTTTGTCAACGTGGATTACGATTACCCCGAGTAGCAGTATACACTCATGTTCCGAAAAAATGTGGTATGTACACAGAACACTTTGAACAACTAGAGAAAGGACGTTCATATACACAGGATATGTACATATGCACAGGATATGTACATATGCACAGGATATGTACATATGCACAGGATATGTACATATGCACAGGATATGTACATTAGTATGTTCTGCAGAAATGATTAGCATTTGAACCAAGTCGACTCGAGGGTTCAAGATCAACATCGATATCGCGGCGCAACCCACCTACCGGTAAAATGTGCCTGCGGCTCTCGTTGTCGCTGTAAACCGAAGGTATTTGATCAGTGTGACTTTAGCAGGCGCGCAGGATACCTCGCAGACATATATGCGAATCTTACCGTCAAATCAGTGAGTTTTAAACAAGGCGCGTTATTGATAGCATTCACCAGTCACCAGTGAAATTGCTGACGTGTAGGACGAAGTGTTTCGAAAGTACAAAGGTAGTGTGCAGAATGGTTCACGAAAGGCCGTAGAACACGACGAGATGGGTCAGGTGGGACCACCCAGAACCCCCTATAAAATGATTTACCGCCTCCAAAACACTTCCTGCACGGGCGACGAGAGCATATACAGTATTTTCGTACACATACTGAAACGTCTTGGGATTGCAAATTTACTCGCTCTATTTGTGCATGGAACAGTAATGTGACTACTAAACGTCACTTACAGAGACTTAAAGAGTAAATATAAATGAAAATAAAACGTTAGTATGATGAAGATTTGATTTACAGTACTATAGCTAAATATAATTTTGTGGCGTAATAATTAGGAGACGATTTAAGAATTTTATACAGCGAGCAAAAGAAAGAGTTACGTGGAATAATTAATATCTCAAGTGGGTTAACCCAGGGAATCACTCTCGGCATCTCAGTCTTTTTTTTTTTCAATTATCTCTTGATTGCGTTACCCGTGTTTGCAAAAGGCAGCTGCTTTAGGTGCCGATAGACTACAAGCTTTAAAATGAGTTCTTAGCAAGACTTGCATGACTATGAAATGTCTGTGTCCACTAAACTTCTAGTGTATTCTTCTCAATAAACTATCCACTAAGGGTAACGTAGGGGTTGTATGCATATCTTCAAGCTTTCTACTTATCGCCCCCCGAAGAGGAGAAAATTAGACTAATACATTTTCAATCGATCTTTCCACGCTCGAACTGCTAACAGAACGGGCTGAAAACTTAGTACGCACGAACATGTATCCTTTTTGCCAAGACTTTACAGCAATCTATATAGCATAAGGCGTATGTTTAGGTAATGAATGAAGAATGATAGAAGAGCACCATCCACCTAAAGAAAGCTATTTCCAAATTTTCACACAATGTATTTAATAGTAAAATTTAAAAAGTTATAGCAGTGTTTTAGCCGGAGTAGTACCAGTCGTTAAAAATGAACTTCAAAAATTCTTTCAGTGACGCATGTTTAATTCTTCTGTATTCATTGCAAATTAATGATGGACCAAAATTTAAGTTTTGAAACCAGCAGGTTACGTAAGAAAATACGGGGAAAGACATGCAGAAATAAGGGCAAAATCACAAACAAGAAGCACGATGACAGCATAAAGGATTATAGAACAAAATGAATAAACCACTTGGAACGAAAGAACCGCCCCTTTTAGCCATGAAATAGCTGAAATGAGGCATGGGGACGACGACAATTGAAACACACGAGAAAAATATCGAAAGACCGGTACCCAATAACAAATATTAGCAAATGTAATATTTCTGGCGTTACAGCCATTATATTCAGCTATAAGAAGCTCTTCTTAGAGCAGTTGAGAATTGCAGGAATCTTTGAAATTAGCAGATCAATAACTTTTCCACTGTAATCCCCAATGCGTTTGCTTCGCAAAGAAATACTAATCAGGGTGTACGTCTCCAGACTAGATCCATTATATGTAGGAACACTGATACCCCGATGCGCTTCACAAACGGCTTCTGATCTGTCGAGCACAACCAGTTTTCACAATGGACAAAGGAAACGAAGTGTTGCCAGTATGACTCCCCATATATACTGTCCACCAAAGACACTACAGCTGCCAAATACTGTGAATCGAGATACGTTAGATGGTAACCTCTCTCTTTAAATTCATACAAGATCCTGGGTTGTTAGCTCTACGATTATGAACACACTATCTGCGTGCACTTGGCTTTATATTAGAACAATTACTGCAAACAGGCGGCGCTAATACTCTTAGTCGCTGTGGAGGCGCTGAGATCCTGCATGGCTGTGAGTGTCACTCTCCTGAATACATTGATTATACATAGTAATCGCAAGGCAGTCTCTAGTATCTAACCAGTACTACCAACAACACCGTAGAACGAGAATGTACATTTTTGATAAGTAACGATCTTGCTGCTGTCTAATTCCTATAGATGCTGGTGGCCGCTCTTCTTCTTCTACTTCTTCCATGAAGCATAATACTATCTTCTCACAAACGAACAACTTGCAAATGAGAGACATTCTGCACAATCGTCCTTCTACGTGGTGTAAACGGCAACCTCTTAACACGTACCACAGTTATGTAAGTAAGTCGAAAATAACCGTCTTATACAGGACACCTGGGGTCCATCAAGCTGGGAAATAGCCTCAAACTGGTCTGCTACAGTCACCTAAGCTATAGCGCTGCGCGAGATTTTTTTCTTCTCAGCCCCTTACGCCATGGTTTAGTCAGACTTCAGTTTTTTTTATTTTAACATTAGTAATCCAAAATTTTCCTTGGGGGATAATCGCAGGAAAGAGACTCGTAAACGTTTTGCAAAAATTAAGTTTACATAAAAAGAACAGAAGAACAAAAAGATTTAACTAATTTTATATGGTTAAAATTCGGATAATTTTAAGATGAAACTTGCACGAAATTCAGTTTTGCAGTTTGTAAGTACGAGAAGACGGTGCGTTTAATGTTGAAGGACGATGTTGCCGAGAAAAAGAAATGAGCCTCAAAAGGACAACACAAGCTATGCCCGTGGCTTGAGAGGGCGAGAGGATATTCCAAATCTCGTGCGGAAAACGCACCGTGGCTTAAGTGGCTTTTGTAGGGCAATTTTAAATTATTTCCCGGACTGAGAGACCACAAATGTCCCATTAAAAATTGCCCATCTCCACTTCTCCTACACCATTGTCACTACAGTGGACGTTGTAAGCAATTATCGATCGTTTACACGTTGTTTCAGATGATGTCTTTACCGTTTAATAAGGTCATCAGAAGATCAAAATCAATTATTTCGACAAAATATTTGTATGTTGCGAAAAGTGGCAATTGGCCTTAAATAATGAAAAGTGTAAAGTTATCCACATGACTACTAAAAGGCGTCCGCTAATTTTCCATTACAGGATAAATCGCAAAAATCTAAACGCTGTCGATTCAGCTAAGTCCCTAGGAATTAAAATTACGAACTTTAAGGATCACGCGGGTAATGTTGTCACGAAGGCAATCCAAAGATTGCGTTTTATTGTCAGAACATGTACAAGGAACCCCTCGAGTGCGAGGTCGCAAGTTTAATTTTTAGTAAGGCTCAATTAATAGTGTTGTGTTAACCATTATGACACGAAAAATGTTAGCTGCTAATGACTCGCCATGTGCATCAGGAGGGCGACAGTGTCCGGGAGGTGCAGAGATCGACCTTCTATGGGATTTATCTGTTACACTTCATAAAATGGACATTCAGGAAACGTTCAGAACAAACCAGTAACTTGGACCGTGACCACCGAATGAAAAACGGAGCCCCACAGTGATCACAAAGGTTCATCAAAACCGAAGACGAACTCCTTGGGAGTTATAAACCGAGCAAGACGTTCAGCTACGTATTCACACAAAGAATGGATATGGAATAATATTGGTGTAATCAAATAATAAGAACTAATGGAATGTGACGGTATGCAACCTAATGCGAAACGGTCTGTCGTTGAGCTTATGGCGAAACTAGCTATGTATCCTTTAAGGCCTAACTGCGATATGTCTCATAGGCAAGGAAAAAACAGACATACAGAGGCTGAATTTGTCCAGCGGGTGAATTTGTCCTCTGGTTCCAGGTGGTATGTACTGCGATGTCACACACTTTTCAGGAGGGATAGTTTGCTCTAAATGAGCAATTTTTATAAGCAGACCATGAATCAAACACAAACGAGTTATTTTGACCAGCTATTGGCCAAAAGCTGCGCCCATACCAAAGTTGTTGTTTTCTTATGCATATTTTCCCATGATAAACTCCAAGGATCTACCCGTGGTCTAGAGGAAGCCGACACGGTAGCTCAGCGTGTTCGGTCAGAGGGGTAGCTGCCCTCTGTAATAAAAAAAAAAAAAACTGAGTTAATCGATCAACAACGAACTTAAACGGGTGTCTTACGACGTCCGCCCCGAGCAGACACAACGAACAAAAGCGAACAAAATGAGATTTAAAAAAAAAAAAAAAAAGGGGGGTAGCGTCTTTGATTCATAATCAAAACGTCTTCGGTCCCGGGTTCGATCCCCGCCACTGCCTAAATTTTGATAAATAATCAGCATTGGCGGCCGAAGATTTCCGGCATAAGAAGTCATCCTCATTCTGCCAACGGCCTTGTCAAAGAGGGCGGAGGAGCGGATAGAGGTTCAGGGCACTCTCTTGTCCTAGGGGTGGGAAATTGCCCCTAAAGGCGGAAGAATGAGCAATGATCAACGACATGAGGATGCAGAAGGCAATGGAAACCACTGCATTAAAGATACGTAACGTGTATCCACAGGACATGTGGCCTGTAATTGAAGAAGTGTCATGATGATCTCTCCATTGGCAAAAGATTCCGGAATAGTCCCCCATTCGGATCTCCGGGAGGGGACTGCCAAGGGGGAGGTTACCATGAGAAAAAGATTGAATAATCAACGAAAGGATAACGTTCTACGAGTCGGGGCGTGGAATGTCAGAAGCTTGAACGTGGTAGGGAAACTAGAAAATCTGAAAAGGGAAATGCAAAGGCTCAATCTAGATATAGTAGGGGTAAGTGAAGTGGAAGGAAGACAAGGATTTCTGTTCAGATGAGTATCGGGTAATATCAACAGCAGCAGAAAATGGTTAACAGGTGTAGGATTCGTTATGAATAGGAAGGTAGGGCAGAGGGTGTGTTGCTGTGAACAGTTCAGTGACCGGGTTGTTCTAATCAGAATCGACAGCAGACCAACACCGACAACGATAGTTCAGGTATACATGCCTACGTCGCAAGCTGAAGATGAACAGATAGAGAAAGTGTATGAGGATATTGAAAGGGTAATGCAGTATGTAAAGGGGGACGAAAATCTAATAGTCATGGGCGACTGGAATGCAGTTGTAGGGGAAGGAGTAGAAGAAAAGGTTACAGGAGAATATGGGCTTGGAACAAGGAATGAAAGAGGAGAAAGACTAATTGAGTTCTGTAACAAGTTTCAGCTAGTAATAGCGAATACCATGTTCAAGAATCACAAGAGGAGGACGTATACTTGGAAAAGGCCGGGAGATACGGGAAGATTTCAATTAGATTACATTATGGTCAGACAGAGATTCCGAAATCAGATACTGGACTGTAAGGCGTACCCAGGAGCAGATATAGACTCAGATCACAATATAGTAGTGATGAAGAGTAGGCTTAAGTTCAAGACATTAGTCAGGAAGAATCAATACGCAAAGAAGTGGGATACGGAAGTACTAAGGAATGACGAGATACGTTTGAAGTTCTCTAACGCTATAGATACAGCAATAAGGAATAACGCAGTAGGCAGTACAGTTGAAGAAGAATGGACATCTCTAAAAAGGGCCATCACAGAAGTTGGGAAGGAAAACATAGGTACAAATAAGGTAGCTGCGAAGAAACCATGGGTAACAGAAGAAATCAGTTGATTGATGAAAGGAGGAAGTACAAACATGTTCCGGGAAAATCAGGAATACAGACATACAAGTCGCTGAGGAATGAAATAAATAGGAAGTGCAGGGAAGCTAAGACGAAATGGCTACAGGAAAAATGTGAAGACATCGAAAAAGATATGATTGTCGGAAGGACAGATTCAGCATACAGGAAAGTCAAAACAACCTTTGGTGACATTAAAAGCAACGGTGGTAACATTAAGAGTGCAACGGGAAGTCCACTGTTAAATGCAGAGGAGAGAGCAGATAGGTGGAAAGAATACATTGAAAGCCTCTATGAGGGTGAAGATTTGTCTGATGTGATGGAAGAAGAAACAGGAGTCGATTTAGAAGAGATAGGGGATCCAGTATTAGAATCGGAATTTAAAAGAGCTTTGGAAGACTTACGGTCAAATAAGGCAGAAGGGATAGATAACATTCCATCAGAATTTCTAAAATCATTGGGGGAAGTGGCAACAAAACGACTATTCACGTTGCTGTGTAGAATATATGAGTCTGGCGACATACCATCTGACTTTCGGAAAAGCATCATCCACACAATTCCGAAGACGCCAAGAGCTGACAAGTGCGAAAATTATCGCACAACAGCTCATGCATCGAAGCTGCTTACAAGAATAATATACAGAAGAATGGAAAAGAAAACTGAGAATGCGCTAGGTGACGATCAGTTTGGGCTTAGGAAAAGTAAAGGGACGAGAGAGGCAATTCTGACATTACGGCTAATAATGGAAGCAAGGCTAAAGAAAAATCAAGACACTTTCATAGGATTTGTCGACCTGGAAAAAGCGTTCGACAATATAAAATGGTACAAGCTGTTCGAGATTCTGAAAAAAGTAGGGGTAAGCTATAGGGAGAGACGGGTCATATACAATATGTACAACGACCAAGATGGAATAATAAGAGTGGACGGTCAAGAACGAAGTGCTCGTATTAAGAAGGGTGTAAGACAAGGCTGTAGCCTTTCGCCCCTACTCTTCAATCTGTACATCGAGGAAGCAATGATGGAAATAAAAGAAAGGTTCAGGAGTGGAATTAAAATACAAGGTGAAAGGATATCAATGATACGATTCGCTGATGACATTGCTATCCTGAGTGAAAGTGAAGAAGAATTAAATGATCTGCTGAACGGAATGAACAGTCTAATGAGTGCCGGCCGCCGTGGTCTAGCGGTTCTAGGCGCTCAGTCAGGAACCGCGCGACTGCTACAGTCGCAGGTTCGAATCCTGCCTCGGGCATGGATGTGTGTGATGTCCTTAGCTTAGTTAGGTTTAAGTAGTTCTAAGTTCTAGGGGACTTATGACCACAGATGTTGAGTCCCATAGTGCTCAGAGCCATTTGAACCAAGTCTAATGAGTACACAGTATGGTTTGAGAGTAAATCGGAGAAAGACGAAGGTAATGAGAAGTAGTAGAAATGAGAACAGCGAGAAACTTAACATCAGGATTGATGGTCACGAAGTCAATGAAGTTAAGGAATTTTGCTACCTAGGCAGTAAAATAACCAATGACGGACGGAGCAAGGAGGACATCAAAAGCAGACTCGCTATGGCAAAAAAGGCATTTCTGGCCAAGAGAAGTCTACTAATATCAAATACCGGCCTTAATTTGAGGAAGAAATTTCTGAGGGTGTACGTCTGGAGTACAGCATTGTATGGTAGTGAAACATGGACTGTGGGAAAACCGGAACAGAAGAGAATCGAAGCATTTGAGATGTGGTGCTATAGACGAATGGTGAAAATTAGGTGGACTGATAAGGTAAGGAATGAGGAGGTTCTATGCAGAATCGGAGAGGAAAGGAATATGTGGAAAACACTGATAAGGAGAAGGGACAGGATGATAGGACATCTGCTAAGACATGAGAGAATGACTTCCATGGTACTAGAGGGAGCTGTAGAGGGCAAAAACTGTAGAGGAAGACAGAGATTGGAATACGTCAAGCAAATAATTGAGGACGTAGGTTGCAAGTGCTACTCTGAGATGAAGAGGTTAGCACAGCAAAGGAATTCGTGGCGGGCCGCATCAAACCAGTCAGTAGACTGATGAAAAAAAAAAAAAAAATCCCACTCTTCCTTGCTGGGACGTCGATATTCCCTACGGTTGTTGCAAGATCACGTACACGAGAAAGAATCTTAGGGGACAGAGCACCTCCAACTTCGCGCAGCGCAATAAGTAACTTTCCAGCCAATTTATCATCCAGATTAAGAGTCAGCCTAACGGAATACGAATGCGTTAAGATATTGATGTTAGTTCATTTGGTACCTTTAATTTCGAGGGTTCATTTCATAGGCATTTCAATTCCGACTGGCCGGAGTTGAAAACAAATTCCTTACTGAACAATGGGATAAGTTTGATTATCTCATCTACAAATTTTTGGACGGATTTCACAGTTTGCTGCACGTGGTCAAGTTGACGCTTTGATTGAAATTTCGTTACCTTACTTCTTCCAATACTGCAGCACTGTTTGAAGTTATGCAGTCAGCCACTGCTTCCCTTGAAGTCACTGTATCTACGTCGCGCGCAGTTTGATGTGCATGACGTAGTAGGTCGCTATCATGCACCTGCTGTAAATGAACACGCCGCCGTTTGATTACACTGTCGTTTATTTAGTTACGGCCTATTACAATATATGTCAATGACAAAACCCAATTACTTGAAAATGGCATAAAAGGCCGACCGAAACCTGGGTCGCAATTAAACAAACAACAATACAGTCAAATGGCGGTGTGTCCATCTAAAAAAAGTCCTGTAAATTGTATCTAGCACCTTCGAAACGCGCAGACACCAGTTTTTGTAACAAGTGCGTCTTGACCTCCCTTTAATATCCTTAGTTTTTCTTAGCACAGCACGGTAATACTGCTGCGGACAACGATTATCCTTTACCACGTTTCACAGGAGTTGGGATTAGTGGTTCCCTGCCCGACAAAGATGATGGTTGATTAACTACATGGTTCGACACCTTTTTCAATATCACTGTCACTTGTTAAACAAGTTCACTTCTTTTTCCTGGGATTGGATTAATGGTGTCACCTGGGTGTCAGCTGACTCCGCCCATAAGAAGGCTACGGGACGTCAAACAGCTACGTTCTCACGTCTCCTTGACTAACCATCTCTGCAGGCTTGGATTTCGTCAACGAACGACAAGTTTCACGACGTATTTCCTCGGCTGATTCTAGCGGAAGTCGAGCTGCAACCTGTTCTACAGCACTAACAATTTCTGCGACCAGAGTGAACTTGGGGGTGGGAGCGAAGTTGAGACCTTTCTGCAAAACCGAGACCGCATCATCACTCAACACCATGCCACTCAAATTGATGACAGTCTTGCACGGAACCTGCAGAGATGGTTAGTCAAGGAGACGTGAGAACTTAGCTGTTTGACGTCCCGTAGCCTTCTTATGGGCGGAATCAGCTGACACCCAGGTGACACCATCAATCCAATCCCAGGAAAAAGAAGTGAACTTACTAGCCAGGTGCAAATGTAGTTTGAGTAATTCCTGTGAGATAAACTCAAGGCTCCGGCGGGTGAATTGCACTCTCTCACGTGCCAATGCGAGGCTGGCTCGTTTCTTGATTCTCTTAGCTGCTGCAGAATCGATGTGATGCATAACCTTAGCAAAATTTGGAACAACATTCTCGGAACGACCTCTCTTTAGAAAGGCAAGAGTACTTAGCAAACGAAATCTACGGTGGCGCAACTTTTCAAATTTCTTCATGCTGCGATACATCTCCTCCCCGTAAAGGTATATGATGTGATTCTTGAGTTTCTCCCGGCGTATTTGATAATCTAAATATCCACGGGTGTGCTGCCGGTATATAGTGACCAACGGGCACAATATTTCGGCGATCATACATGTCGCCATCATCATCAGGTGAACTGACGGACTGAGCTCCTGTGAACGTGCCGGCACGGATATCCGTACGCTATTGGTGCTCAGAGGGAACTGGGTTCGGTCGCGGCGGCGGCCGATTTAAATACTCTCCGCCCGCGGCGCGCTCCCTCCGCCGTCCGCGCCCCGCGCAACGGTCGCGCGGTGGAACAGGTTGCGACGGCGTCTGAGATGACGTCGGTGTGATGGCTCTGTCCGCCGTGGTCGTCACAACTATACGTTTGCTCGATTTACTCTTGATTAACCCAATCGCTGGTTCCCAAGCCTTGCTAAGATTACAGCCACAGTCACGGTTTATGAGGTAGTCATTGGTGGTCGGAACTGTGTTTTGTCCTCCGAATAAAACTCGTGCACTGGTGGGGAGCGCCAAAGATGACCTCGGTTTGAGGAAGGCCGGCGTGTACCAAATTCCGTGTCAATGTGGCAAGTCGTATATTGGTCAGACGATGCGTACCGTCGAGGATCGATGCCGTGAACACCAGAGGCACACTCGACTGATGTATCCGAGCAAGTCGGCGGTCGCTGAACATTGTTTATCGGAAAATCACGCCATGGAGTATGACCGCACGAGGATTCTGGTACAGACGTCGAGATACTGGGACAGCGTTGTTAGAGAGGCCATCGAAATTCGCACCAATGACGACCTCATAAACCGTGACTGTGAGGGATCCTATTTGCAAGAAACGATTTCGTGGTTGCAGTTTTTGCAATATACGTTACCACATGAAATGATAAAGGTTATTTGTTTCAGTTTTCCACATTTTATTTATAACCTTCTGCTAATTACTTACAATCCACGTTACACAATTCATAATTCGAACATGCTCGACATAACAACAACAAGAATTCCCAGAAATTTACATCAAAGGTATCTCTTACAGCACAAATATTCCAGGTCTTCCAAAGACAATATTTTTTGACACTCACATGAATTTCGTTTCCTATATATTTTAATATTAATAAAACGTTTTGAGGTTCGCCGCTGATGACTAGCTGTCAGCTAGGGTGCATAAAGCAGGCGCCTGCTGCAGAGGCCACTACGCACGAAAGTCCTCTTAATATGACTGGACCGTGTATGAGAGATTGTTGAGTTTCGTGGCGTATATTGCTGATGAAAACTTTCAGTGTTTCCAAGGTGGCAAAGAAGATAATGACAGCGGTCGAAACGTAATCATTTTCAAAACTGACTCCCAGCTGGAAACCCAAGAATTGCCCTAGTCGTCTTTGCGAGCATCCTGAGCTGCCGCTAATTATTTGATAAATTGTATTTTGCCTCCTGAAATCCAACATACTCACCTAGACTTATTTCCAGTATTTTGTAAACTCAGGAAAGAATGGAATTAGTATAAATCCTAATATCATACGGGCTCTTATTTTTCATCTTCATTTTTGAAAAGGGGGAAACACCATGTAATTAACTAGTCGGTGTCTCCAATCAAATGGTTCAAATGACTGAGCACTATGCGACTTAACAACTGAGGTCATCAGTCCCCTAGAACTTAGAACTACTTAAACCTAACTAACCTAAGGACAACACACACACATCAATGCCCGAAGCAGGATTCGAACCTACGCCCGTAGCGGTCGCGCGGTTCCAGACTGAAGCGCCTAGAACCGCTCGGTCACAACGGCCGGCTGTCTCCAATCGTGAGGTCGTATCATTGGTTTCCGTTGTCTTATTGTTAGCACATTTTTAATTTTTATTCTTTCCCCTTTTGGGAAGAGTCTCCTGACTCAGAGAAGAGCCCTATCATATCTTTCCTTTTATTTTTAAATGACCGGTACGTCAGTAGTAGCACTCCGTCTCAAAAACATTCAGTTACCAAGTTACAGATGTTTCTAAATGGTATCGATAAAATGAGCGAAGGATCAACAGAAGCTAACTGATTGACAGTGGTGTCGCTGTAAGTTAGATAAAATACAAGAGATGATGATGTAAAAATTAGAGACGTACTTAGGTAAACACATATTCTGAACTACGTGCATTCGGAGTGGAAATACAGAATGTACGCCATCAGAACTGGTAACAAGTTTGAATGCTGGACAGCACCAGGACTCAAATCTGCTGCGTATCACAAGCTCGCCGGCCGATGTGGCCGAGCTCTTCTAGGCGCTTCAATCTGGAACGGCGCGGTCGCTACGGTCGCAGGTTCGAATCCTGCATCGAGCATGGATGTGTGTAATGTCCTTAGGTTAGTTAGGTTTAAGTAGTTTTAAGTTCTAGGGGACTGATGACCTCAGATGTTAAGTCCATAGTGCTCAGAGCCATTTGAACCATCACAAGCTCCGGTTCATATATTTGAAACTACACACAATTGTCGGTGCCGCGTATACGGACCTTTCAGAAGGGGCGGCGGGGCGAGTGGAGCGGAGACGGACATCTTGGAAATTGTCATTGTGAATATGCCTTTAAAAGGCAAGACAGTTCCTATCAGTAATTTTATTTTAATTCGATATTTGCTGCTTATTCGAGTAATTCTGGGTGTCTTTTGCGTCATGTTATTTGACCTAACTGCAGCTGACTTGGAACGAGAGATGGTGTCCTTACGAGGCCTTTTTATTTCTTCCTGACTGTCGTGAGCCGACGTAACAGACGGCACACGACCGACGGCCCAGACTTTGCGAAAACAGAAATTTACATTTGTGTGCGCAACTCTGGTCTCTCTCTTCGCGGTAGACTTAAGTGATAAACGCCGGCCTGCTAACTCGTGCTCCAGTGAAACGAGACAAAACAGGGCCCCCGCCTCTTGCGTCGGTACAAATATTTGTCGTCCACTGAAACAAGCGACCATGGCCCGTCCACGGCAGCACAAGACCACTGTTTGCCCGTTATTAGTATGCCGTTTAGAGCACTGGCCGCACGCCTGTGTTTGCCTGTTTTCTATGCTCTGCCGCCGGTAACTGGTTCTTCCGGATAGTGACCAACCTGATAATAGAATGGCAGCTTGGGATCTGTGCCATGGGTGACGTCTGTAACCAACGTAATACAGAGGTGTCCTGCATATCGTAAAACTGAGATTTCTTGTTTCCTTTATTTTGTTAATAGTGGTGACTAAGAGCAAACATTAGGAACTAAATTGCTAATATCTCCACTGCCTCCTCAATTTTTGCTACAGTGCTGATAATTAAAACTGCAACGCCACGATGACTGTATGAAACAAACGTCCAGTTGACATGGAGTATACTACACGTTTGTATATGCTATCTCTTAGCAATTTAGTTCAACCACTTAAAGCAGAGATGAGTAAGCCATCTCCATGCATATGACTCCTCGCAATTCACACTTCAATGCTTGGCAGAGGGTTCAGCGAACCACTTTCACTCTATTTCTACCGTTCCAGTCTGAAACAGCGCGTGGGAAAAACGAACACTTAAATTTTTCATTGCCACACCAACTTGCGTATCATATCAGTGACACGCTCCCCTTCTTTGAACTTTCTCGATGTCCTCAGTCAATCCTATCCGATAAGAGTCCCACACCACACAGTAATACTCTAGCAGGGGACGGACACGCGTGGTGTAGGCAGTCTTTTAGTACACCTGTTTGATCTTCTAACAATGAACCCCTTGAGTGCAAAAGACCATGATGTTTACGGTATTTAACGTCCCACGTATTGTGTACCGTACAATCACAATATTGGCTGTTAATGGCAACAGGGAGCTGGATTGAAGGTATCCAACGGTGAACACAGCATGAGGCTACGCAGCGTAGTTGAACTGCTTTGTCGACGAGTAACTCACAGTAGTGCTACAGTATTAGCGTTGTTGATACAAAGCAGAGCAATGGCAACGATAAAAGCGAATATTGCATTATACCTAGAAAATCAGTTGCAGAAGTTGACATTTCGTCAGAAAGGAACCCAAGGAATTTTGTAGATTGAGAAAGAAGTGACAGATCAAATAGCGTTTCTACAAGATGAATCAGTGGAATGTGTGCTGTCGTATATGCTCAACAGCGCGGACAATGTTCATGAGGAGTACAGCGAAGACGATACGTGTGCATGGTGCAGGGAATGGCAACTGAATCTCAATGTAGACAAGTGTAATGTGCTGCGAATACATAGAAATAAAGATCCCTTTTCATTTAGCTACAGTATAGTAGGTCAGCAACTGGAAGCAATTAATTCAATAAATTATCTGGGAGCAGGCATTCGGAGTGGTTTAAAATGGAATGATCATATAAAGTTGATCGTCGGTAAAGCAGATGCCAGACTGAGATTCATTGGAAGAATCCTAAGGAAATGCAATCCGAAAACAAAGAAAGTAGGTTACAGTACGCTTGTTCGCCCACTGCTTGAATACTGCTCAGCAGTGTGGGATCCGTACCAGATAGGGTTGATAGAAGAGAGAGAGAAGATCCAACGGAGAGCAGCGCGCTTCGTTACAGGATCATTTAGTAATCGCGAAAGCGTTACTGAGATGATAAACTCCAGTGGAAGACTCTGCAGGAGAGACGCTCAGTAGCTCGGTACGGGCTTTTGTTGAAGTTTCGACAATATACCTTCATCGAAGAGTCAAGCAGTATATTGCTCCCTCCTACGTATATCTCTCACAGTGCTTGTAAATACTAAAAAAATTCGAAAGAGCAGCTTGTGTTACATCGTTAGAGGCGACTAAACATGGTTTTCTTAGTAGAACGTTACAACGAATTCGCAAAAGGTAAAGGATGTTTGAAGATGTGGTACAACTATCGCAAAAAATGTCCGCAGAAGAATGGTGGTTGACCCCTTCTCGAAAAATAATATTTAAACATGAAGAGCAGACCTTTATATCGTGATAGCCATTACATGCTTCTAATCGTACTGGCGTTAAACTATGAAAGAACTGTAACCAGTTTGTTCGCGTGGCCATCTCCCGCAGCAAGTACAAGACTACTAATTTTGTAAATAAAACCGCCTTTTCCTGCTGCCGGAACTCAAAATTGTGCTTACATGTCGGCAATAAAGTGATAGTGCAACCTCCAGACTAGATGAGAGGAAACGCAAATCACAGCACATCGTAAGTAATTACTTTTTACATAAAAAATCGCGACGTGAATTGTTTGATAACCCAAAAATTACAAAACTCTATCGTTATAGATCCCACTGATGATGCCATAGAACAAGAAAAAGGCGAAACGCGTCTAGGAAAAATAAATTAAGTGGCAGCAGCAAAAAGGCGGTTTTATTTACAAAACAAGTATAATTATAACTAGTGTATACTCTATCGCCCGCCGCGCGCTTCAGTCTGAAACCGCGCGACTGCTACGGTCGCAGGTTCGAATCCTGCCTCGGGCATGGATGTGTGTGATGTCCTTAGGTTAGTTAGGTTTAAGTAGTTCTAAGTTCTAGGGGACTGATGAACTCAGATGTTAAGTCCCATTGTGCTCAGAGCCATTTGAACCATTTTGGTACTCTATCACCACGACTCTTTCCAGCATATCAGTAATCAAATGGGTACACATTTTTTGACAATTCTCTCCAAATCCAATCTTGTTTCCACACGTAAGTGTTCTTGGACAGGAATTTTCAACAAATACGCTACCGTAGGCGTCGCACATTGAACACGCCCAAGTCCTGCAAGTCACTAGGAAAAATTATTTAGCCTATGGCTTTTTAGGGATGAAACGATGGATTGAGTAGTGGAAATAATGCTAAGAAGTAAAGTAATTGGGGTGGTTTTTCTTTCACGTTTACGTATACTGACAAGGGAACCTCCCCATCGCACCCCCCTCAGATTTAGTTATAAGTTGGCACAGTGGATAGGCCTTGAAAAACTGAACACAGATCAATCGAGAAAACAGGAAGAAGTTGTGTGGAACTATGAAAAAATAAGCAAAATATACAAACTGAGGAGTCCATGCGTAACATATGTAACATCTAGGATTAATCGAGCACAGGAGCGCCGTGGTCCCGTGGTTAGCGTGAGCAGCTGCGGAAGCAGAGGTCCTCGGTTCAAGTCTTCCCTCGAGTGAAATATTTAATTTTTTATTTTCAGTTTATGTGACAAACTCTTTATGTTTTGATCACTTTTTTGGGAGTGATTATCATATCCACAAGAAAACCTAAATCGGGCAAGGTAGAAGAATCTTTTTACCCATTCGCCAAGTGTACAAGTTAGGTGGGTCGACAACATATTCCTGTAATGTGACGCACATGCCGTCACCAGTGTCGTATAGAATATATCATACGTGTTTTCCTGTGGAGGAGTCGGTTGACCTATGTCCTTGCGATGAAATGTTTTCGGTTCCCATTGGAGAGGCACGTCCTTTCGTCTACTAATCGCACGGTTTTGCGTTGCGGTCGCAAAACACAGAGACTAAACTTATTACAGTGAACAAAGTGGTCAATGAATGAACGGACAGATCATAACTTTGCGAAAATAAAGAAAGTAAACTTTTCACTGGAGGGAAGACTCGGACCAAGGACCTCTGCTTCCGCAGCTGCTCACGCTAACCACAGGACCACGGCGCTCCTCAGCTCATTCTATCCTTTATGTTGCATATCTTGCGCATGTACTACTAAGTTTGTATATTTTGCTTATTTTTTCATAGTTACACACAGATTCTTCCTGTTTTCTCGATTGATCCGTGTTCAGTTTTTCAAGGCCTATCCACTGTGCCAACTTATAACTAAATCTGAGGGGGGGTGCGATGGGGAGGTTCCCTTGTGAGTAAGCAGTGACAGGTTATTACGGAAAGACTCAGACAAAGATCGATACCGCTGTCTCGAGAACGTCCTTTTGGACACGCGCGATGCCGGTCCTCCGAGCTGCTTACGCTTAACGCTAACGCCATGGATCTACAGACAACTGTAGCAATGGAAAGATCGCCATCATAGTCATTTCTGCGAAAGACACTAGTTTTATTCTGACACGAAACAGAACTCACCATTCTTCTTGTGTCTTAGTTCCCCAACGCCAGTGGCACCATATCGATGTTTTAGTCACTCGCTGACCAAATTACTGCTTAGCATTGATCACTGGCGTACAAGGTAGGAACTCTTCACAATCCAAAAACTCAGATCCTCTGGTATCAATCCCCATCACCCCACAGGCCTCAGCACTACAGTAAGAAACTTCCCACGTTACCACTGGAAGACTGATAAACGCACGTCCCTTTGCAAACGTATCTCGCTACTGAACTTCACATTTGCATGTTACGACGTACATCTAGCTGTAGCTGGGTGATTCCGGCGGATTCCAGATTCTCACGCGGCCCTCGCATTCATTTAAGATACCATTTGACGTGGAACAGAATGCAAGTGTCCTGCACATGACTGGCAATCTACGGGAGACGTAACATCAACTGCTAATTTCCGAAGGCTTTAAAATCACACGGATTTCACATACGATAATCCTGTTGTGTGGAAAACTGGAATGACACGCTGGGAGAGTGGTTGAAGAGCAGCGCACACATTCTGCCAGCTACATGCGTTTGCTGCTTCATTAACGTGTTTACTGTGGGACTCTTGTATAAGACGAAAATAAAGCTCTCGTGCTCCGCTGTGATATACAGCGATACGGTGCGGTATCTGATTTGGAGAGACCAACGGAAAGCGCGGAATGGACTGCTACAGTACAGGAACATTCTGTAATTGTAAATTTTCACGATTGCTCTATTATATTTGCAATTTTATGCCCGCAGAACACGCCATTAACTGTCCACTATCCGCTGAGTGAACTACGGTTATTATAGCACGTGAGAGGAACAGGATCCGAGGTTCAAATGGCTCGGAGCACTATGGGACGTAACTGCTGTGGTCATCAGTCCCCTAGAACTTAGAACTACTTACACCTAACTAACCTAAGGACAGCACACACATCCATGCCCGAGGCAGGATTCGGACCTGCGACCGAAGCGGTCGTTCGTTTCCAGACTGAAGCGCCTAGAACCGCTCGGCCACTTCGGCCGGCACCCGAGGTTCGAAACAGGTTTTTGTTCCATGTCCAAGCGTAACTATGCAGACAGCACTTCTAAATACGAGGATTTTTTTAGTAATGACACAGCAGTTTGAAACGGAAATTTGTTATTATTAAAATGTACATATTGGTCTGTATACAGAATCTCCAGTTTTATTAAATAAACTTTCTCATATCTACATCTACATCTACATCCATACTCCGCAAGCCACCTGACGGTGTGTGGCGGAGGGTACCCTGAGTACATCTATCGGTTCTCCCTTCCGTTCGTGGAAACGGCGTGGTCAGTTGTTTGCTGAGAAGTTTAGTGGTGTCAAAGTGCTGGCAAGGACAATGCAAAGCAACGCTTAGTCTGAAAATGGTGTCACACAGGATCGGTTCTGAACAAGTCAAAAAACATTCCGAAAAGTGCCCGCACGTCAGGAAATGTGGGTGGAGTTCACCAGAAAATGCTCCAGAGTCCTATCAAATCGACCCGGCGCCTGTCACAAGAGACCGGCATATCACGTCGATCATGCTGACGAATGCTCCATCTGGAGCTGCACATGCATCCTTACCGAATGTCTGTAGTTAATGCATTAAAACCAGCAGATGCTCTTCAGCGCCTCCAGTTTTATGAGTGGCTGTCCACTGAAATAACAATGGACGGCTAGGACATGTATCTGTTCTTTATGTCTGATGAAGCCGGTTTCACTTGAGTGGTTATGTCAATTCACAGAATCACAAGTTACGGACTGTGGAGAATCAGCGTGACTTCCACGAAACGCCATGCATGATCGGAAGGTTAGGGTTCGGTGTGCAGTGTCTGCACACTGCCTTTGTGGCAGCATTAACGGAAGAGGAAAAGACCTACAGTTACTTCCAACAGGATTGAGCAACTGCCCGTGCAGCCGGGAAAACCTTCGCGCACACTTACACAATTTTGCAGAGGTCACTCTGGTCACGGGCCTAGCTGGCCACCCAGGTCACCTAATCTTTCAGTGTGCGATTACTTTGTCTTCAAGAACTGCAGCAAAACATTTCTGATGAGATTGCAGCAATTCCAGTACTCCAGCTTCGCTCTGCCATCAACAACTTGCTGACCGGGGTCCAAAAGTGCCGGGAGATGAATTACGATCACTTTCAACATCTGATATAGTCAGGTTAGTACTGTATTTCCCTTACTCTGTTGTGTTTCTTTGTGTCCTGGAACTAAGTTCTGCGGACCGCTTTTACTTTCCCCACCCTGTAGTAAGTGCGAAAGCGTCACAGAGACGCTCAGCTAGCTCCAGTGTGTGTGTTTGTGTGTGTGTGACTGAATTCCTAAGGGACCAAACTGCTGAGGTCATCGGTCCCTAGACTTACACACTACTAAAACTAACTTAATCTAAGTTATGCTAAGAACAACACACACACACACACACACACACACACACACACACACACACACACACACACACACACACACACACACACGCTGGCGGGAGGGGCCGCGCAATCCGTCACATGGCGCCTCTAACCGCGCGGCCACTCCGCGCGGCTCCAGCTTCAGTATCAGACGCTGAAAGAGAGGCGTTCCACATCACTGTGTAGTTTACTGTTGAAACTCCAATCGCAGATGTTCCTAGAACAGTTAACTAATATATTTCCTCCTCCCATATATATCTCGCGAAGAGACCATGAAGGTAAAAGTAAGACATTCGACCTCACACAGGAGCTTACTAACAATCTTTCTTCTTGAGAATCATTCGTTTCTAGAGAAGAAAAGGTGCGGGGGATGACTGGTACGTAATATGCCCTCCGCTACTCAAAGTAAGGCGGCTTGTATAGTGTAGACGTAGATGTATTTACGTTATTATGAATGAGTATTTAAATGAAAGGAGGAGAGGGAAAACTCAGGCAGGCTCGTAGCTTAATTCCCCTAGAGTAGTACTGACGGGTCCGTCGAGCTGTACGTCCCCATCTGACGGAGTTATTACTACCAACAGTGTCGTAGGCTCTCATTCTATTAAATGCACTGAGAAAGTAAAAGTAAGCTGACGTCAATGTTTTTCGGAACTACCAAGAATTCGCAGGCTCATAACATACCTTCAGACTATAAGATAGGAGCTTTGTTTTCAAACAAAACACCTGAAAGTAGCGACGGCAATTATTAATCACTGCGTTGACAACTTCATTAGCTCTTTGGAAGGACTTGCCCTAGGATGGGTTGCAACCAAATATCATAAAGAAGAAACCGTTTTCACTGCCGATAGGCGAAAAAACTGGATTTGTTTTACGGAAACCCAGATTTCCCCATTCCACTAACGGTCGCTTTGTACGACTGCGTATTATGTATTGAACCGGGGACCTAGAAACGACGGAGAGGCTTCGTCCCGCCGTAGCCCTCAGTGGTACACAACCCCACAACAGGCTACAGTAGTCCATCCACCCCACCGCCGCCCCACACCGAACCCAGAGTTATTGTGCGGTTCGGCCCCCAGTGGACCCCTGCGCACATCTCATACCAGACGAGTGTAACCCCAAATGTTTGCGTGCTAGAGTAATTAAGGTGAACGCGTACGTGGAGACAGTCTGTACGATTACTCCTAGATATTTAACGGCAGTTATTGTTTACAGCGAACTGCTGCCAACAACAACCTAACGTACCAGTACACCCCCGAGCTTCGAAAGTGTCTAACTCCCACGCATGAAACAGCTTCAGAATTCTGATTACTTTACAAATGAGTTAATGTGCCAAATACTTGGCGTTAGGCATGTAAGCAACAAGTAGTTTAAAAAAGGTTTTCAATAATGTTCAAAATTACCTGGAAGCCGCTAAGTGGTCTTATTAATGAACAGGGGTGAAAATGGCCTGGATAATTTGCGTTACCTTTTAAGCTAAAGTAATTTTTTACGTTCCTCGATGTTCATGATCTCACATTTCCTTAACTGCGTGTCGTAGAATGGTACAATTTTACAGGTACATCAGTGGTATAAGTAGACAGTGTATGCAAAACGTGTTGAGAATGGAGTTAGTTGTAAAGAAGTAATAAATTAACACAGCATGCCTGACGCATAAGGTTTACTGCACGAACAGCGAAAATGTAGAAAGCGATGACCTTGTTTCCTTTCGTCATTTCGTGGGGGTCTGTCAGCAAGTAGTAGTTCCGTGAAAGTTTGAAATTGTGTGTGAAATTTGTTGCAAGTCATGTTGTTGTTGTGGTCTTCAGTCCTGAGACTGGCTTGATGCAGCTCTCCATGCTACTCTATCCTGTGCAAGCTTCTTCATCTCCCAGTACCTACTGCAACCTACATCCTTCTGAATCTGCTTAGTGTATTCATCTCTTGGTCTCCCCCTACGATTTTTACCCTCCACGCTGCCCTCCAATACTAAATTGGTGATCCCTTGATGCCTCAGAACATGTCCTACCAACCGATCCCTTCTTCTGGTCAAGTTGTGCCACAAACTTCTCTTCTCCCCAATCCTATTCAATACTTCCTCATTAGTTATGTGATCTACCCATCTAATCTTCAGCATTCTTCTGTAGCACCACATTTCGAAAGCTTCTATTCTCTTCTTGTCCAAACTGGTTATCGTCCATGTTTCTCTTCCATACATGGCTACACTCCATACAAATACTTTCAGAAACGACTTCCTGACACTTAAATCTATACTCGATGTTAACAAATTTCTCTTCTTCAGAAACTCTTTCCTTGCCATTGCCAGTCTACATTTTATATCCTCTCTACTTCGACCATCATCAGTTATTTTACTCCCTAAATAGCAAAACTCCTTTACTACTTTAAGTGTCTCATTTCCTAATCTAATCCCCTCAGCATCACCCGATTTAATTTGACTACATTCCATTATCCCCGTTTTGCTTTTGTTGATGTTCATCTTATATCCTCCTTTCAAGACACTGTCCATTCCGTTCAACTGCTCTTCCAAGTCCTTTGCTGTCTCTGACAGAATTACAATGTCATCGGCGAACCTCAAAGTTTTTATTTCTTCTCCATGAATTTTAATACTTACTCCGAATTTTTCTTTTGTTTCCTTTACTGCTTGCTCAATATACAGATTGAATAACATCGGGGAGAGGCTACAACCCTGTCTCACTCCTTTCCCAACCACTGCTTCCCTTTCATGCCCCTCGACTCTTATAACTGCCATCTAGTTTCTGTACAAATTGTAAATAGCCTTTCGCTCCCTGTATTTTACCCCTGCCACCTTCAGAATTTGAAAGAGAGTATTCCAGTTAACGTTGTCAAAAGCTTTCTGTAAGTCTACAAATGCTAGAAACGTAGGTTTGCCTTTTCTTAATCTTTCTTCTAAGATAAGTCGTAAGGTTAGTATTGCCTCACGTGTTCCAACATTTCTATGGAATCCAAACTGATCTTCCCCGAGGTCCGCTTCTACCAGTTTTTCCATTCGTCTGTAAAGAATTCGCGTTAGTATTTTGCAGCTGTGACTTATTAAACTGATAGTTCACTAATTTTCACATCTCTCAACGCCTGCTTTCTTTGGGATTGGAATTATTATATTCTTCTTGAAGTCTGTGGGTATTTCGCCTGTCTCATACATCTTGCTCACCAGATGGTAGAGTTTTGTCATGACTGGCTCTCCCAAGGCCGTCAGTAGTTCTAATGGAATGTTGTCTACTACCGGGGCCTTGTTTCGACTCAGGTCTTTCAGTGCTCTGTCAAACTCTTCACGCAGTATCTTATCTCCCATTTCATCTTCATCTACATCCTCTTCCATTTCCATAATACTGTCCTCAAGTACATCGCCCTTGTATAAACCCTCTATATACTCCTTCCACCTTTCTGCCTTCCCTTCTTTGCTTAGAACTGGGTTGCCATCTGAGCTATTGATATTCATACAAGTGGTTCTCTTCTCTCCAAAGGTCTCTTTAATTTTCCTGTAGGCAGTATCTATCTTACCCCTAGTGAGACAAGCCTCTACATCCTTACATTTGTCCTCTAGCCATCCCTGCTTAGACATTTTGCACTTTCTGTCGATCTCATTTTTGAGACGTTTGTATTCCCTTTTGCCTGCTTCATTTACTGCATTTTTATATTTTCTCCTTTCATCAATTAAATTCAATATTTCTTCTGTTACCCAAGGATTTCTATTAGCCCTCGTCTTTTTACCTACTTGATCCTCTGCTGTCTTCACTACTTCATCCCTCAGAGCTACCCATTCTTCTTCTACTGTATTTCTTTCCCCCATTCCTGTCAATTGTTCCCTTATGCTCTCCCTGAAACTCTCTACAACCTCTGGTTCTTTCAGTTTATCCAGGTCCCATCTCCTTAAATTCCCACCTTTTTGCAGTTTCTTCAGTTTCAATCTGCAGTTCATAACCAATAGATTGTGGTCAGAATCCACATCTGCCCATGGAAATGTCTTACAATTTAAAACCTGGTTCGTAAATCTCTGTCTTACCATTATATAATCTATCTGATACCTATTAGTATCTCCAGGATTCTTCCAGGTATACAACCTTCTTTTATGATTCTTGAACCAAGTGTTAGCTATGATTAAGTTATGCTCTCATTCCTTCCCCCCAATCCATATTCACCTACTATGTTTCCTTCTCTCCCTTTTCCTACTGACGAATTCCAGTCACCCATGACTATTAAATTTTCGTCTCCCTTCACTACCTGAATAATTTCTTTTATCTCATCATACATTTCATCAATTTCTTCATCATCTGCAGAGCTAGTTGGCATATAAACTTGTACTACTGTCGTAGGAGTGGGTTTCATGTCTATCTTGGCCACAATAATGCGTTCGCTGTGCTGTTTGTAGTACCTTACCCGCATTCCTATTGTTTTATTCATTATTAAACCTACTCCTGCATTACCCCTATTTGATTTTGTATTTATAACCCTGTAATCACCTGACCAAAAGTCTTGTTCCTCCTGCCACCGAACTTCACTAATTCCCACTATATCTAACTTTAACCTATCCATTTCCCTTTTTAAATTTTCTAACCTACCTGCCCGATTAAGGGATCTGACATTCCACGCTCCGATCCGTAGAATGCCAGTTTTCTTTCTCCTGATAACGACGTCCTCTTGAGTAGTCCCCGCCCGGAGATCCGAATGGGGGACTATTTTACCTCCGGAATATTTTACCCAAGAGGACGCCATCATCATTTAATCATACAGTAAAGCTGCATGTCCTCGGGAAAAATTACGGCTGTAGTTTCCCCTTGCTTTCAGCCGTTCGCAGTACCAGCACAGCAAGGCCGTTTTGGTTAATGTTACAAGGCCAGATCAGTCAATCATCCAGACTGTTGCCCCTGCAACTACTGAAAAGGCTGCTGCCCCTCTTCAGGAACCACATGTTTGTCTGGCCTCTCAACAGATACCCCTCCGTTGTGGTTGCACCTACGGTACGGCCATCTGATCGCTGAGGCACGCAAGCCTCCCCACCAACTTCAAGGTCCATGGTTGATGGGGGAAGTTGCAAGTCATAAGTGCTCTGATTCTCAAATGCTGGCTAGATATAGCCTGCGTATCTGCACGCGGTCAGTTACGCTGCCACAAGAAATATACACAGTTTCTAACTGTAATACTTGCCTTTGTGTGTTAAATCTTTAACGAACCTCTTTATCTGGTCTTAGGCTCTGGCATGATGTATACGTAACTTATGCATATAAGTTATCCAGTGACGCCTGTAACGATTTTATTTCGACGAAAGCCTCTACCTGTAGGCATTTACTAGTGAGTACTCTGTCTGAAGTACGGTATGTGTAATCTGGCTGCTATCTAAAGCCACGGCTTGGGATAATTCTTCTTTTGTCAATTTTATATATGACAAGAGACGCTCGGCTTCAGCTAATCTTATGCACCATCATGTGATGTAACAAGGCACACTCCTTTTGAGGAACATATTTTGAAACTATCGAAACCTAGGTCAAGGGCTAATAAACCTTTGTTTTGCAACTGGTTGGTTGATTTTTCAACCTCTTCGCCTCTTAAGAAGAAGAGCACGACAGCATTTTCAGTTTTTAAGCCTAGATTACTTCACTCACGTAAATTTTACGGTTGCACTAGGGTATAATGCAGAATGAAGTGACAATGAAATTTGTGCAAACATTCATATGTCGTCAACCATTCTACAGCTGATGGTAGTCATTCGCAATGGCGAATTCATTTGATTTGTTTCGTAACGGCTGTGGTCGCCGCAGTGCGATCGTAATCAGAATAACACAGACACTGCAATATCATATTCTGTACTTTATTTGGTATGCAACATACCACTGGAAATCCAATAATTGTAATTGATTATGTAATGCATAACCTACTAATATGACTGCCTTTCAATAAATTTGGAATAGTTTACAATGGTTTAGCTGTGTAATGGGACAACCTCCTCTAGCATTTTCCTTTTTTACAGAAATAACCGATACCATGTATACTATCGATTCTTGTATAGGTACACATTCTCGGCTGTTTCATTTAAAGAATTTCATATGATTCTGTCTACAATGTATTACATTTCAGGCTAAAATGTATAAAAAGAAATTAATTTGTTACACTCTGTATGTACGGTAAAAAATTTTCTTGTTTTAGAAATATTTGAAATTACGAAATATCTGGCATACTTAAAATTCCTATTTATTATTGCACAATCTGACGATAATTGTAAAATTTATTTCTGGGTTCATTTGTAAAATAATGACATATTTTAGCGAAGTTTCTTCTTTTGTCAAGAAAATTTGTATACTCTTTGGAATATTGTGAGTACCGGAGAATGTAGGTAGTAGTGGGCATCCCTCTGATGGAAGCGCAGTGTTTTTTTTTTTTTTTTTTAATTTTGTCTACAACAATGTAATTGATGGCTTTATGAAAATGGAGATGTGAAGTCAGCGTGTTATAGAAAAATGGAATAAAATAAAAGAAAATCATAGGAACCTATGGTATAGTGCTTCATCAGTTATTCAGCTGCAAGAATGTATCCCTAAACGCAAGAACTAGAGCCAACAATAAGAGAAAATGAAGTAAAAAGTTTTTCTTTTGTATATCTTATGCCTCTCGAAGCTTTCGAAACATTTGGAGAGACAGGAAAAAAATTGTGATGTGTGGGAGGGTAAGATTACAGCTGCAATGTAAGGTTTTCCTCCCTTTAGTGTTCCAGGGTTAAATTCGGACAGTAGTTATATGAAATATTGAAAATATAATTTTTGTTCCCCTGGAAGCCGTTAGACAGGCAAACTGCAGCTGGGACCATTTGTGTGTGTCAGTAATGCAGATTAATGCCGCGAGCTTTGGACCGACATGGATTTAATCAGAGAGCAGCAGAAGTGACAAACAAGCTGACACACCTGCTGGATGCATCAGAAGACAGCGTGACGTCACGACAGGCACGATGCCCGCCGTATCTCGAGTGTTTACGTTCCAAGCTCGTCGCGGTGATAACTCTTGACCAGCTATGCCACAAACAGCTGTTACTAGTCGCTACTCCAAAAAAAGAACCGAAGACGTACCTGTCCCGCATGTGTACACGCATGTACGCAAGAAGTGTTAATTAATATCAAGTGGCAGGTCATTTGGCACCAAATAATACTTCAGAGTTAATAAATTCAAATAAAAACATTCGAGTGGGCTAAACATTTTCTTTGAGACAGTCATGGAATCCGCCGCGCTCGTTCACCATCATTTTACTATGAAACTCTTTCGTTATCAGTATCTTAGATCACGATACATCAAAATTTAATGGAAAATAATTTCAGTAGGCCATGGCTGCTACACCCATATTTATCGTAAAATTAGGCTGTTTACGTCCCTCAACATTACAGAGCTACAATTCTAACTGTTTCAATAATTTTGCTGGTATTTTCCATGGAGGACACTGAAGTATCACACACCATCACTTATGTTACAACAATAGTTCGCGAAACATTTGAACGGTGTGCCATGACGGGATTCCAATTCTTTTCCCGACCACTGCTCCAGTGAGTTAACTTTCCCAGCTGAAAAGAAGTTCCTGTATATCCTTGCTCCTTACGCATCTAGTCAATTAGAAACACTTTCTCAACCAGGATCAAAAAGGACTTTTTGTTTGTTCGTTATCACAATAGTTGTGCGGGGGGAGGCGGAGGAGAATTCTTCTTGTTATGAATTTTATCACTGCTCCATTACGCACTAAGCGTGTAGTTTATGTTAAAATGCGTCTATATTATTATTATTATTATCGCCTATATTTATGTATGCTTCCCCCATGAACCATGGACCTTGCCGTTGGTGGGGAGGCTTGCGTGCCTCAGCGATACAGATGACCGTACTGTAGGTGCAACCACAACGGAGGGGTATCTGTTGAGAGGCCAGACAAACATGTGGTTCCTGAAGAGGGGCAGCAGCCTTTTCAGTAGTTGCAGGGGCAACAGTCTGGATGATTGACTGATCTGGCCTTGTAACATTAACCAAAACGGCCTTGCTGTGCTGGTACTGCGAACGGCTGAAAGCAAGGGGAAACTACAGCCGTAATTTTTCCCGAGGGCATGCAGCTTTACTGTATGATTAAATGATGATGGCGTCCTCTTGGGTAAAATATTCCGGAGGTAAAATAGTCCCCCATTCGGATCTCCGGGCGGGGACTACTCAAGAGGACGTCGTTATCAGGAGAAAGAAAACTGGCATTCTACGGATCGGAGCGTGGAATGTCAGATCCCTTAAACGGGCAGGTAGGTTAGAAAATTTAAAAAGGGAAATGGATAGGTTAAAGTTAGATATAGTGGGAATTAGTGAAGTTCGGTGGCAGGAGGAACAAGACTTTTGGTCTGGTGATTACAGGGTTATAAATACAAAATCAAATAGGGGTAATGCAGGAGTAGGTTTAATAATGAATAAAAAAATAGGAGTGCGGGTTAGCTACTACAAACAGCATAGTGAACGCATTATTGTGGCCAAGATAGATACGAAGCCCACACCTACTACAGTAGTACAAGTTTATATGCCAACTAGCTCTGCAGACGATGAAGAAATTGATGAAATGTATGACGAGATAAAAGAAATTATTCAGGTAGTGAAGGCAGACGAAAATTTAATAGTCATGGGTGACTGGAATTCGTCAGTAGGAAAAGGGAGAGAAGGAAACATAGTAGGTGAATATGGATTGGGGGGAAGAAATGAAAGAGGAAGCCGCCTTGTAGAATTTTGCACAGAGCATAACTTAATCATAGCTAACACTTGGTTCAAGAATCATAAAAGAAGGTTGTATACCTGGAAGAATCCTGGAGATACTAATAGGTATCAGATAGATTATATAATGGTAAGACAGAGATTTAGGAACCAGGTTCTAAATTGTAAGACATTTCCATGGGCAGATGTGGATTCTGACCACAATCTATTGGTTATGAAGTGCAGATTGAAACTGAAGAAACTGCAAAAAGGTGGGAATTTAAGGAGATGGGACCTGGATAAACTGAAAGAACCAAAGGTTGTAGAGAGTTTCAGGGAGAGCATAAGGGAACAATTGACAGGAATGGGGGAAAGAAATACAGTAGAAGAAGAATGGGTAGCTCTGAGGGATGAAGTAGTGAAGGCAGCAGAGGATCAAGTAGGTAAAAAGACGAGGGCTAGAAATCCTTGGGTAACAGAAGAAATATTGAATTTAATTGATGAAAGGAGAAAATATAAAAATGCAGTAAATGAAGCAGGCAAAAGGGAATACAAACGTCTCAAAAATGAGATCGACAGAAAGTGCAAAATGTCTAAGCAGGGATGGCTAGAGGACAAATGTAAGGATGTAGAGGCTTGTCTCACTAGGGGTAAGATAGATACTGCCTACAGGAAAATTAAAGAGACCTTTGGAGAGAAGAGAACCACTTGTATGAATATCAATAGCTCAGATGGCAACCCAGTTCTAAGCAAAGAAGGGAAGGCAGAAAGGTGGAAGGAGTATATAGAGGGTTTATACAAGGGCGATGTACTTGAGGACAGTATTATGGAAATGGAAGAGGATGTAGATGAAGATGAAATGGGAGATAAGATACTGCGTGAAGAGTTTGATAGAGCACTGAAAGACCTGAGTCGAAACAAGGCCCCGGGAGTAGACAACATTCCATTAGAACTACTGATGGCCTTGGGAGAGCCAGTCATGACAAAACTCTACCATCTGGTGAGCAAGATGTATGAGACAGGCGAAATACCCACAGACTTCAAGAAGAATATAATAATTCCAATACCAAAGAAAGCAGGTTTTGACAGATGTGAAAATTACCGAACTATCAGTTTAATAAGTCACAGCTGCAAAATACTAACGCGAATTCTTTACAGACGAATGGAAAAACTGGTAGAAGCGGACCTCGGGGAGGATCAGTTTGGATTCCGTAGAAATGTTGGAACACGTGAGGCAATACTAACCTTACGACTTATCTTAGAAGCTAGATTAAGAAAAGGCAAACCTACGTTTCTAGCATTTGTAGACTTAGAGAAAGCTTTTGACAATGTTAACTGGAATACTCTCTTTCAAATTCTGAAGGTGGCAGAGGTAAAATACAGGGAGCGAAAGGCTATTTACAATTTGTACAGAAACCAGATGGCAGCTATAAGAGTCGAGGGGCATGAAAGGGAAGCAGTGGTTGGGAAAGGAGTGAGACAGGGTTGTAGCCTCTCCCCGATGTTATTCAATCTGTATACTGAGCAAGCAGTAAAGGAAACAAAAGAAAAATTCGGAGTAGGTATTAAAATTCATGGAGAAGAAGTAAAAACTTTGAGGTTCGCCGATGACATTGTAACTCTGTCAGAGACAGCAAAGGACCTGGAAGAGCAGTTGAACGGAATGGATGGTGTCTTGAAGGGAGGATATAAGATGAACATCAACAAAAGCAAAACGAGGATAATGGAATGTAGTCGAAGTAAGTCGGGTGATGTTGAGGGTATTAGATTAGGAAATGAGACACTTAAAGTAGTAAAGGAGTTTTGCTATTTAGGGAGTAAAATAACTGATGATGGTCGAAGTAGAGAGGATATAAAATGTAGACTGGCACTGGCAAGGAAAGCGTTTCTGAAGAAGAGAAATTTGTTAATATCGAGTATAGATTTAAGTGTCAGGAAGTCGTTTCTGAAAGTATTTGTATGGAGTGTAGCCATGTATGGAAGTGAAACATGGACGATAACCAGTTTGGACAAGAAGAGAATAGAAGCTTTCGAAATGTGGTGCTACAGAAGAATGCTGAAGATAAGGTGGGTAGATCACGTAACTAATGAGGAGGTATTGAATAGGATTGGGGAGAAGAGAGGTTTGTGGCACAACTTGACTAGAAGAAGGGATCGGTTGGTAGGACATGTTTTGAGGCATCAAGGGATCACAAATTTAGCATTGGAGGGCAGCGTGGAGGGTAAAAATCGTAGAGGGAGACCAAGAGATCAATTCACTAAGCAGATTCAGAAGGATGTAGGTTGCAGTAGGTACTGGGAGATGAAGAAGCTTGCACAGGATAGAGTAGCATGGAGAGCTGCATCAAACCAGTCTCAGGACTGAAGACCACAACAACATTTATGTATGACAAGCGCACACGTAGTATCAGCAAACGCCCACCAAAATACTCTTCTTACGGGAGAAAGAAGGTATTTCTTGTTGCGAGACAGTGCCGAAACTCAGGTCTCTCTGCCGGAAGAATTTACTTTCGTGAGATTTCTTTGATGTGCTCTCTCGACGAGCATTCCACGGCGTTTACCAGTCTGCCACCGTGCGCACTTCACTAACGAAGTACATACTGACGCTAATGAGATATGCAGTGTTATTGTGTTAAAATCAGTCATTTGTTATTATTAAAATAGTGACAACTCAGAAACGGGTCGATTGTTTACAGTAATCGATTAAAGAAAATGGAATTTTCACTTTGGGTGATTTTTTTATCATTTTCGTGAAAGCCTAACTCAACAACATGGCCTCGAATCGCTTAGTTCAGTTTTTGATAATCAATCGCCTTCAGAAAAAAAAGGTTAACCGGTTATCAGAAAGTCATCAAAGATGAATTCCGTGAACGCTGAAAACAATCAGTGGTTTTTCCACACGACATCCATGCTGTGCCCAACATTTCAGAGGATCGGCACGTGGTTTCTTTGAGAGAGGCATCCACAGGCATGAACATTTACCTGTGGAAACATCGCTTCCAAATGGAACTCAAAAACATGCTCGTGTAAATTGGTGTAGGGAAAAGCTCAAAAAATACAACTGCAAAAACGCAAAATGTTTAACAGGAGACAAAACTTGGATACACAACCATCTGATGAAAAGTGCGCAGAAACACTGTGTAATGCAGAATCGACCACTAGATGTCACGAGAGACGGCCACATGAACACATTTCATAGCACCGTGTAATGTTTACAGTTCGGGAGAACGACGGTTCAATCCCGTGTCCGGCCATCCTGATTTAGGTTTTCCGTGATTTCCCTAAATCGCTCCATGCAAATACCGGGATGGTTCCTTTGAAAGGGCACGGCCGACATCCTTTCCTAATCCGATGAGACCGATGAGCTCGCTGTCTGGTCTCCTTCCCCAAACAACCCAACCCAACTGTTTACAGTAGAGTAACAGCTGAGCGACGATCATTGATACTATCAGCGTGACAGTGCACCCTGTCATACAATAGCATCTATAAGTCAATGGTTTGCGGACAGTACCATTCTGAAAGGGAGTGACCTGTCAAAGCGTCCCGACCTGAACCCAAAGGGATACTTGCGGTATGGGTTAGAACGTGGGCTTCACTCCACACTCCTACTTCTTCGGTTCCGGTTCTTGAGGAAGACTGGGCTGCCACTCTTCCACAGACGTTTAGATACTTCATTGAAAGTGTCCAAGCAGAGTTGAAACCGTCATAGAGGCAAAGGGTGGACATACCTCATGTGAATGTCCTGTAATAGGGGCCTGAGTATTGATCAGATAGTGTAGCCCAAAACTAAGCAACCGTGGGGTGTGTCGAGATGTGCGGAAACCAGCCGAAATGGTTCGTTCCTGAAACACTTTCCACGAAGTGATCTCCTGTTTGAGAGGATGTAAGAACAGTTAATGACGAATGATATAGAACAATGTGTGTGCCACAGGTCATCGACGACACAACCGAATATTTCGCATCATTCTTCATCGTAACAATAGCCATTGCTGCCTATCTGCACGTCAAACAATTATTTCATAGAGAGAGAGACATGGAATTAATGTCTCATTGCTCATATTTAACTCACTTATCGCCCTGCGACTTATTTTTGTTCGGCGATTTTCATCACCTTACGAGGCTGCTGAATTTTTCCAAATCCACACTTGGGAGGTACCAACATCAGAGCGAAAAGATGTTTCAGAACTGGTTCGAACACAAGCAAAAGTGTACAAAATTTAAAGGAGAACATTTTCAGCATCGATAAAACTCTGTTACAAAAAATGTTGCTTTATTCGTTCTTTCCGTCACTGATTTGAGGCCAGCATACTGATCAGTGCGGGAGAGGGTGCGTCAACGTAAGTGTCTTACTGCCGGTTATTTCGGTCAGCTCGACCTGACAGACAATTTTTTTGCTTGAAATGTAGAACCAGTTTAAATTTTTTTTTAATATTTGCTGACGCCGAAATTCTTCCAGTAATACCGCTAACTCTGTGGCACAACCCAAGAAACTGTCATGCTTATGGTCATACAAAAGCTCTTAAGCCTCTTGTAATGTATTTAGCATCCACAGTAGCCTAAGCGGCAGATGCTGAGTTGCTCGTAACAAACATATTCTTTGATACTCAGTGGTAAGACCCCATTTCACCAAACGGATACGAATGCAATTCAGGGCAAGCAGCTGATTACAGCAGAAGATAAGTAATTTAAACACATCGTGTAACCGGTAATTGCGTAAGAAGAAAACGAAATAGTAGTAAGAGTGATAATCTTGTGTGTAATTAAAAATGGAGCAACAATCAATTACGCGATACCCTATCTCTCACTACTGTCTTCCGTATCAGTTGTCAAACGCGCTACAAAATGAACTGCGTATCATGTTTCAGCTGATTATATGTATTAACGATGCCATTATGGCCTAATCACTTTAGGACATGGTGTAAAAAAGATCTGAGGATGGCCAATACGGACTGAAACCGGTCATCGTCAAAAGAATTCATGTTGTGATCAAAGGCTGAAAAAAACATTTGCAGCTGTTTTGAGTGCTTCCGTTCCTGTGTAAGCTTTGTGATATGACTAAGCTGAACTTTTGATTGACAGTTCGGCTGCTGTGCGTTAATAACAACATTTTGATGTGATGCGGATGTGGAACTACATTTAGCTCTACCTAAGTAACTGCTTGGTGCTAATTGGTATGAGGGCGTAATTTGATGGGTTGTTTTTTCTCTGTCACAACTGTAGCTTTTCCGCTTGATTTTGATATGTTTGTTGACAGTTTTAAAGAGATCGGCAGAAGAATAGGTGCATTCCTGTGGCAGTTGCTTCAAACGCCTATCTGTGTTTCGATGAGAGAAAGATGTACGAGCAACAAATACATTTTCTCTTTATCCACCACCCCCTCCTCCAAGCAGGAGATCTACAGTTCCTTCATTGCTTGAGTGTTGTAAATCTTCCATCTCCTCCCGTTTGTTACGCCGACTCTATTTTTCCTGCTTTGAGTGAAAATTCAGTTTGGAAACCTATCGTCGGGAATTCTCTGTACATAGTTGTACCAGCACACTGAAATACTTTCTTCTACATTCTAAACAAAGAGCGGCAGCTGTATACCCCCGATGTTCATTATTCGTCCTTTTAATTCCTAACTGGTATCAAATTCCTCATATACATTTGTTCTCACATCGACAGGTTACTTCATGTGTGGATTAGTGGTTAAACAGGTAACTGTCAGACTACAAATCAAAAAGTTTGGGGGTTCAATCGTTAGTCGGTCTTAGGATTTTTTTCTATTAGTTGTTGCTTCTTTCATCTCTGACAATGATTAACACTAACGAGCCAAAACATTACGAGAACTGCCCACGGCGTATTTGATGTCACATGGAGCAGTTGCATTCAGGTGACGCGATGAGGAAAATATACAGCCGGAGCAGAGACGAATGGGGAATCACTCTAGCAACGATATGAACCGCAAATGGGTAAATCCAGTTACATCAGCGACTTTGACAAAGGACGGACTCTTAAAGGCCGCCGCCTGGGAAGGAGCGCTCTTGGAAACTGCGAAGCTGGCCCGCTGTTCGCGTAGTACGCTCCGTAAGAACTTAATTATGTGTGAAGACAGTTCATCCATTCCGGGAATTTAGAATCTCTACTATTTTTGCCTGTTATCAACACTTATACTGGCAAAGATATCGGCGCAAGGGCTTACAGTATTTTCGCAGATGTTTTAATTTCAATAATATGTGACAAAGTCATGCAGGAGACAGGCGACCATTATTACAAGTCAGTAGTACCGGGTCGCAATGGTAAGTCAATCAGCAGGCAAGTAATAAAGTCATTCCATGCCCGATGTTTGACTTCTACCATTGCGATCCAGTCATCCTGAATGCAGAACTACTGATTGTTTTAATTACAAGTTTTACATCAAGTATCAAATGAGAAAAGAATTTTTTGTGTGTGATGTAATTATATAATAACAGTTTCTTGTTTTTTCCATTACTTTTACTGTGGAACCTTACATTTTGCCAAATGTCATCATTTTACAGGGTGTCTCAAAAGGAAGTTTATATCTGAAAAAATCTGTGCGCATGTGCAACAAATCGGAGGAGAGTGGGGAGGTAAATTCATTGCTTGTTTGACCTTTAGGAATTCAGTCTACATTTACATATATACTCTGGAAACCACCGTGATGTGCATTGTAGTGGGCACGTCCCATTGTACCAGTTATTAGGGTTTCTTCCTGTTCCATTCACATATGGAGCGCAGGAAGAATTTTTGTTTGAATGTGTCTATGCATGTAGTAACTATTCTAATCTTATCCTCACAATCCCTATGTGAGCAGTACATAGGGGATTGTAGTATATTTGTAGAGAAATCATTTTAGCCAGTTCTTGAAACTTTGTCAATATACTTTCTCGGGATAGTTTACGTTTGTCTTCAAGAGTGTTCCACTTACGTTCCTTCAGTATCTCTGTGACACTCTCCCACGGATTAAACAAACCACTCGTGCTGTCCTCCTCTATGTATGTTCAATATCCCTGTTAGTCCTACTTCGTAGGTGTCCCACACACTTGAGCAATATTCTAGGATGTTTAAGGAATCTCTTAGTACAATGACTGCACTTCCCCAGTATTCTACCAATAAACCGAAGTCTACCACTTGCTTTAACCACGACTGAACCTATGTAACGATTCCATTTCATATCCCTACGAAGTGTTATACCCAGATGTTTTGAGGTGGCCGATTCCAACAGTGACTCACTGGTATTTTAGTCGTAGGATACTACGTTTTCTCGTTTTGTGAAGCGAAAAATTTTACATTTTTGAACATTTAGAGCGAGTTGCCAATCACTGCTCCACGTTGAAATCTTATCAAGAGCTGACTGAATATTTGTGCAGCTTCTCTCAGATAGTATTTCATTATTGATAACTGCATCATTTGCAAGAAGCCTGATGTTAATATTGCCTGGAAGGTCATTAATGTACAACATAAACACCAAGGATCCCAACACACTTCTATGGGGCACACCCGAGTGACTTGATACCCCCATATGATCGTGCTTCTGACAATAAACGTAGGTGCAGTACCGAGTCAAATGCTTTTCGGAAATCAAGAAACACTGCAACTACCTGGTTGCCTTGATGCAAAGCTTTCAATACGTCATGCGAGGAAAGTGCGAGTTAGGTTTCGGATGATCGATGTTTTCGAAATCCATGGTGGCTGGCATGGATATGTAGCGCTTCTCGGGAGCGAACTGCGTGTTATTTTATTTTGACACGTCAAATATAAACTTGCTTTCAAGACGCCCTGTAGATCAAAGGGAAGTACCAGATAAATTTTGGTAAGTAAGTTTGCTAGTGTTAAAATATGTGACATAAATGGCCGTATCGTTTGAGTGTGCTGACTTTAAAGCTTTAACGTTTTACACCACCAACGTCCCAAAGACGACAGTACGTGACAAATTTCAATTTGATACGTGCGCCCGTTCCTGAGAAAAAGGACTTACCAATCGCACAGGCACACGAACAACAAGGCGATCGCGTAAGGGTTCCATTCTTACCGACTGAGACAAGGAACCATAAAAACATACAGTTCACATGAATGGTGGTATCATTACCGGTTTCGGTTAACTACCACGTCAACATGACTATTGAAAATGAAAGAAAAAAAGGGCATAGTAAAATACCAGGAATCTATAAGTCTAACTTTTATCCACAACTATGCGTACTTGAACATGTCACGTAATAACTCGTCAACTTGAGGAGGCCTGAAGGGCTGCTCACAATATTAATATATCCGCACTCTGAAATTTCCGGTGCATTTAAAGTAGTGTGCCGCACAGGGACTCGAACCTGAGACCTGTGTCTGAGCTACCCAAGGTGTGAGGATGGGCCCTGTGGCGGTCTCCTGGGGTACCTCATTAGGTAGAGAACTTGCCCGCAAATGCCAAAGGTCTCAGGTTCGAGTCCTAGTCCGGCACACTGTTTTAATCCGTAAGTAAGTTTCATATCGTGGCGCACCTCCACGCGTAGTGAAAATTTTCTCTGGACACATCTCCTGACTGTAGCTAAACCATGTCTGTGTAATATCCTTTCTTCCAGAAGTGCTACCGAGGTACCGAGCGAGGTGATACAATGGTTAGAACACTGAACTCGCATTCGGGAGGACGACGGTTCAAACCCGTGCCCGGCCATCCTGATTTAGGTTTTCCATCATTTCCTTACATCGCTTCAGGCTAATGCCGGGATGGTTCCTTTGAAGGGGCACGGCCGACTTCCTTCCCTATCCTTCCCTAATCCGATGGGACCGATGACCTCGCTGTTTGGACCCCTTCCACAAATAAATCGACCAACCAAGGTTAGGTTAGGTCGAGTGCTATTCCTGCAAGTTTCGCAGAACATCTGTGAAGTTTGGAAGGTAGGAGATAGGAGATGAGATACGCTTGAAATGAGCAGCCTACTGCTTAATTGTTGAAACTGAAGAAGCAGACTGCTTATGAATCTTCACCAATATTGATGAATTTTTAACTGTCAGGAACAGTTCAGAATTATTAATTTCCCTGTTTATCCATGTTGAGGACAGGCACAAGCGCGCGGGACTTTTTTTAAACATATGAAGCTTTACTATTTCGCAGATAAAATTTACATTTTAATTGCATTACTGTGCAACGTGTACCAGTTCGAATGTTTAGTGATTTGATGCCATCCCTGTGCAATTGTGGCCTCAGTACATGCTAGCACACGTTACATTCCGTAGACAGACTGGGCATACTGCCGTAGGAAAACACATTGGCCGTCTCGTAATTCTTTTAATAAACAGTTCAGTCTGAGATGACACGAATGGTATATCATCGTCTCGATTTATTAGTAAGTCATCAGCATTTTATCTGATTTAAAAAGAAAGAAAAATGGAGTTGGTAAAATAATACTGGGAAACTAAATCACAAATTAACTGACTACTAACTGCAAGCAGGTATCTTGAATGCGTCACATAGTAACTCAGCAGCTGCAAAGGCCTGAAGAGGTCTCGCAGTGTGATCGCATCTGCCTCCGACTGCACTCGCATTAGGATATCATCCATACTGCTTCTGCCGCCTGTGTTGAGTATCTACAGCAGTACTTACGTAATATCTTACCAATTTTCGTTTCGAGAAGGCTTTCTCTCGGAATATATTTTGTCCTGTGAATAGTTTCGATATTATATTTCCGACTGAAGATTTAACAATTTTCGTATATAATTTATACTATTAAACAGTTAACTCTAGTCTTCTGTTCTAACAATCAGAGCACGGACATGTTTACATTATGAATGCAATTCCGAGCCTATTCAACTTAAGAGTTACTACGTTAAGCGTTCGTATAATTGTGGATAAAAGTTTTTTTGATTTGTAGTTTATTTTCTCAGTATTTTACTATTCCTCTTTTTATTCCTGTCGAAACAGATCGTCTGATGATTGAAACCGGTAATTTGTTTGACCTGAGACTGAAATATATAACTTAAAAAAATCTTACATTATCTTTCGTAAATCTGTTTTTCGATAAGATATAACAGATGTACAGGGGTCGATTAATGTTGCCTGTGGTACGATTACGTCGCGGAATTTTATCACGACGGTGTCAAACACGTGGACGCGGCGAAAGTCCTTCCGCGGCAAAAAGAGATGGAACATTACGAGAATTTGGGAGGTCTTGTTACGCGCACTGGTTTACGCATTCTGACAGTATGCTGCAGAAATGTTGGGGAGCATATCCAAGTAGGTGACTGGCACGTTCTAATAGGCTGATATCGATGTGCAATTCCCCAGATTAGCCTTTTTTATTAAATGTATTATATATGGGCTTGGAAGCAAATTGTCTATGCCACGTTGGAGTGCAGTGTGAATGGCAAGAAGTGGATATGGAATGAGTTATTAGTCAATGGAGAACAGAATGACCTCTTGGGGCATCAGTCTTCTGAACTGTTCGATGCGGCCCTCCGCGACATTCTCTCCTGTGCCAACAGCTTCATTTCACAGCAGCACTTGCACCCTGCTTCCTCAATTATTTGTTGGATATACTCCAATCTCTCTCTCTTCTCCTATAGTTTTTACTCTCTCCAGCTCCCACTAGTAGCGTGGGAATTTTTCCTTTATGTTTTAACATGCCCTTCCATACAGTCCTCTTCTCTTGTGTTTACACATTTCCTTCCCTTGCCAATTCTGCGGAGAGCCTTCACAACTTTTTTAAGTCCACCTAATTTTTAGCATCCTTCCATAGCACCGCATCTCAAACGCTTAGATTCTTTATGTTTACGTATTGGTCTACTTTCATACAATGCTGTGCTCTTAATATATACTTCCAGTAATTTCTTCCTAAAATTTCAGACCAGTTCTCGATGCTAGTACACTTCTTTTGGGCACGAATGACCACTGACTGTTCTAGTCTCCGTTTTATGTCTTCCTTGCTTCGTCCATCACGCGCTATTCTGCTTCCAATGTAGCAGAATTCCTTCATTTCGTTGTCCCCATTCTAGTCTATGTCAAGTTCATCGCTAAAACCATTCGTGCTATTCCACATTCCATTCGATAAGTCCTTTAATTCTTCCTCGCTTTCACCGAAAATAGCAATGTCATCGGCGGATCTTATTACCGATATCCCTTCACTCTGTATTTTAATCCCGCTCTTGAACTTCGTATGACAAAGAATCGCTCACTCATTTCTTCTTCTGTTTCCTGGCCTCTGTCATGTATCTTGAGGTCGACTTTTTTTCAATTTATTGGCTGCCCTTTCAGCCAGGCCAGCAGTGGAATGTCAGCTATGACGATACGAAAGACAACCCACCACCCAGTCCCCGAGCGGAGAAAGTCTCCAACCCGGCCGGGAATCGAACGCGGACCCCTTCGCTTGGTAATCCACCGCGCTGACCACGCAGCTGCCGAGGCAGCCAAGATCAACATGTTAATAATTGGAATGGGGTAGAGGGTGTAGGATGCTACATGATTCATAGAAATGTAACAGCGCGCTATTCACCAAATAGGATTTGAGAAACAGCAGCTATCCGGGCGGATGAATACGTCACTCAGTTAGGGAGAAATATTGAAGAACTGAAGGGAATTTAATTTCGATGACGGAGCGCGTAGGGTAGGAAACTGCGTATGGTAGAAAGTTCAGTTTAAAGTGCGAAGTGCATTGATTAATACAGCTTTCAAGGTTTTCATTTTAATATCTCGTATGAGATGGGAGAGAGAGAAAATCCAGCCTGTTTGGTTCTTTATTCACAGATACTTATCTCGAATGGGGGCAGAGGCCAGCCACATTCCATGAATTAGGCCAGCACGACAGAGGCCTGCAGAGGACGGAAATGTACGGAGGGAGAGGGCAGGAGCAGACAAAGGGCTGCGAGGTATGCTGTCCCTAGAGATAAACGAGGCTTGGGGCCAGACAGTCCTTAATTTTTATCTCAGAACGACCCGTAAATGGAGGCACTCGTGGACACTTATAGGGGATGTGTTTCGTCGATGGTCGCCAAAGCATAATTTTAATTTGATTTTACCTTTTGTGTTCTGAGATCGACAATCCTATTTTATATTAAGATGACACTGATACCACTTGTTCATTAATAAACTTTAATTGCTGACAGTTCACATTTCGATTTGCCTCTTAACAAGTTTCAGTTCCACACTAAGATTCCAAAATAAAAATCAGTGTAACTAAGGCAGGCGCGGTTGTTTCCAGAAACATTTGTTTTCTCATCACTTTGTATGTCTGCTGTCTTTACTTAGATGTAAAGTCACTATCTTTGTATACGGTGAACGTTTATACAACCAAACAAAGGCGTTTACCTGTTCGTAATAAGCATTTCGATTCATTTATTTATGAAGCTTAATCTGTGCTTCTGTGAAACTGTAGAGTTCAGTAGGTTCTACCCATGAACTTCTCGAAAATCTGCATTTCACATTTCTTTTAATGTTTGGATCTGAATAGCTGCAGTGGAGAGGACTTTTTGTTTTCTTTTTGCGATATACTGTTCTTACTGAGAACCGTCTTATCCCCTAAATAGACTCTGATCACTAAAACGGAATGTAATTTTTCCTCTTAATTTCTTTGTCTTTTAAATGTAAGGTTTCCTGTTGTGCTTCTGTTGTGACATAATTATGTTTCTGTTTACACAATTTATAAATTTTTAAATGTGCGTGCATATGTTTATGCTAAGACTTAATAAACTATATAGGGCCACCCCAGCTTCACCACGTCTCAAGTCTGAAAAAGAGATGGCAAGAAGTCTGAGTCTGCACTGGTGATACTTCATAAACGAAGGTAGCCAAATGTGTGGCATACACGACTCCGTGTGTTTAATCAGAGAGACGTCCTAATATACAAAGAAAATGATCACAATTTTTATACAATTAACAGCTGTAAAATTCTTCAAACCTTAAAACCGAATTTTTTATCTCCAGAAGACATGCATTTTTTTATATTTTAAGATATTTATTTTCTTTAATAAGTACAATTCAGACAATGAATGTTGTTTACTTTGTCTCCACAGCTAGTACTTTCCCTTTTCTTCCTGCATTTATTTTCTGCTTTGTTAGAGTGTTCCAAACTGTTAATATTCATAAAAACTTCGTGAACAATCACAAACACCTCAGCTGGTAATGAAGCCAATCACTAATCACCAGAAAAAGATCTAACTTTTCTGGATTGACATTTTTGAAACAAAAAATTGTTCTGTAAATTATAAAAAATTCGAAAGGCGACAGTAAAAGAACTTTGACAGATATGTTCAAACGGAGGATATCATTTGTATCTCGGGGCAGGAACTGTTTTGGAGGAAACAAAAAAATGTGTGTTTCTTACTTACTCCTGAATTTTAACATATGCTAAATTCAATAACATCCGAGACTATGAAGGTAACCACCCTGCCTGAAGTGATACGGACTATGCCTGAAACAATATCAGAAGAGGATAGCAGATGGAAGATCACCGCAATTCTCAGGTTGATAATGTTTCAGATAAAAAAATCCTGTCTCGGGCTCAACATTTCCTACATCTCTACACCAAATGCCAAAAATGAAAACCAGGAATTATGAGACATCCAGTTGTATCGCAATCGAATTTACGCTGTGTGTTTTACATTTCGGATAACAACGCGAAAATAATGTGGAGTGGCGTCCACGAAGAGGTTGAGAAGAAATGTGGCCATGCTTATAGCTGTGTTAGTAAATTGTCGCCGTGGCTCCTTACTTCCACCGGCTGTAAGCAATTTTATATATTTGCAGATATAGACCGTAGACCGTGAGATTAAACCGGTGAAAAAGAAAAGCGCTGGAAAATGTAGACGCTAACAGTACATATTTATCACTTCCGACGCTCTCAATACAAAGAGTACCAAGAGAAAATTAAATGTTAATCAGCGATGGAATTGCCCATATTGTATGAAAAACACCACGGAAACTGAATTCAATTCCAATTTACCGAAAGCGCCAGGTGTAGGAACAGTGCAGGTGATGGTAAATTGGGAGATCCTGACAAGCTGTGTTTTATTGTTAATTTCGCTTTATAACTCCTGTTGACAGGGGCCAGGAAATTCCATACATATTATAAAAATATGGCATACATATCCCTTGGCGTCAGGCAACAATCGCTGTGATTTTAAAAACCACCTGCTTTTCATAGTTAAGGAGATACGAAGACGGTTCAAAAAATTCCGGAACTTCGTAACTTCGCACCAATGGTGTCTACCTTTCGGAAGTTTCATTGCTGTATGTCTGTTAGTTATTGTTGAGTGCTATATTGAGTAGAACGTTGTGTCGCACTGATTGCGAATTTCCCGATGGCAGAGTTAGAAGAGCGACGCGTATGCATTAAATTTTGCTTGAAACCCAAGAAAACCTTTACAGAGACACACCAAATGATGCAGGAAGCCTATTAGTCCACTAGGATTAAACCTAAACATCAGACAAATCGGAAATAATTGCTACAAAAGGTTTTATTGTTATAATGGCTTCATTTGTGGCCCAATATGACTATCCTAGGATTTCCCCTCGGGGGAGTTGTGGAAAAGTGGTGGGGGAGCAAAAATGTACCCGAAAAAGGGGTATTTTTCGGTTTTGCAATTATATCTCGTAAATGACTCACAATATCGAAAACATAATGCAATTAAAAATTGTAGGGCATGAAATTGTGCATTGAATGAGACCATCCGCATATTTTTTGGACCGCCCGTTTCCATACTGGTGCTCTTCAAAATTGGACCAATTTTACATGTTCATGAAAAATTTTCGATTTGAAAGCTAATTCTACTGGACTATATGGTGATGAATGCTTACCTAACCCTCAACTTACGAGGTGGCTTTTCTGTAACGTATACTTCGAGATCTGGTCTCAGACTTATCTTTAGACCAAGATTTAAGCTGTAAATCATTTTAAAATTTAATTTTTGTTATATAACATTTATGGTTATAACTATATAAGCAATGATTTTATTGCACTACATAAAGTCAACAGTATTTCATTTTTTATCAGGCAAAAATTACAAACTTTTGTGAATCTTTTTCAATAGTACACAAAACGAATTGTTAGAGAACTTAATTTTACGTACTGAAAAATTATGGTATCTCTGTAGAAAGCAAATTTTCGCATAAAACTAATTTCCGGCGTTTAAACTTGTATATAAAAACTGATCTCGATAGCCAGAAAAAGAAAGTCTGCAAAATTAATATTCAGTACTGAGATCTACATCTTTCTTTACCACCACTCAGAACACATTTAATTTCAACTAACACTAAGTATTTTGTTGGAGAAACAGAAACGTCCTCATCAACATTGTTCTGAAGTTATTCCTCTGAATGAGCCTCTTGTTCGCTAGCAGAATTGTCATCACTGGCTATTGAAAAATCATTGTCTTCTTCGTCTACTTCGTGTTCTGTATCACTGACATCATTCTCCATCCACTGACTAAAAATTTCATCGATCTTAGAGTATGTAAAATTGTCACATTCTTGCTAACACATTTTGTACTGAACTGACGAAAGCAGGTGCGTAGTTCACGAGGCGCGGTATAGGAGACCCCATCACACGTCAGCAACACTTTCAACAATGTCAACAACAATCAAATAAGGCGATGATGCAACTGACAACAACAATATGTAGGGTTGGTGATTAAAATAGGGGAGGTGGTGTATAAAAACGTTCCACCGTAATTGATCTACGAGAGAGACTTGGAAAATTCTGGCGCAGTCTGAGAGACCACACCTCTTGAGTCGAGGGTTAAGCCGTACTCGGTGTTCCGAAGCGTTCACACTGTTTAAAAATGGCCGGACCGAAGTTGCAGATGACCCTCGTTCAGGACGCCCTTCGAGGTCTACCGACGACGCTCATGTCAGGAACTTCAACAAAATTGTGCGTGCCAATCGAAGACAGACTGTCCGAGGGTTTGCAAAAGAATGTAACATTTCAGTTGGCTCATGTCATAAAATCCTGACACAGCATCTTGGAATGCATAGTGTTGCCGCCAAGTTTTCGCCCCACGGCTCGTGAGTCACGACCAGAAAGACCTTCGCCCCGCTATCTGTGAAGAGGTTTTGGATTGCGCAAATGAGAACGACATGTTCCTTAAGCGAATCATAACTGGTGATGGTTATGATGTTGAGACCAACGTTCAATCTTCACAATGGGTCGGGAACGGTTCTCCAAGCCAAAAATAAGCTCCAAAGGCCAGGTCAAATATCAAAGCCTTCCTGATAGTTCTCTTTGACTTTGAACGTTTGGTTATCATGAATTCGTGGCCACAGGGACAAACTTAATCGATAGTACTGTCGGGACGTATTGGGACGCCTGCGAGAAAATGAGAGAAGAAAATGGCCTGAAATGTGGCGAGAAAATTTATGGCTCTTGCATCACGATAATACAGCTGTTCATTCATCCCTGTTGGTGCGCGATTGTTTCAAAAACAAAAAAATATGAAATCACTAAGCTGCCTCATCCTCCGTACACTCCGCACCTGGCCCCTGCTGACTTTTTTTTTTTTATTTTCAAAGTTGAAAACACCGTCGAAAGGAAGATTTGCTACGTCGGATGAGAGAAAAGAAAATTCGCTGACAGCGCTTCGTGCGATCCAGCAAGAGGCGTACCACGACTGCTTCCGGAAGTGGAAAAGGCGTTGGGAGCGGTGTATCAATTGTGGAGGAGAGCATTTCGAAGGAGACCAGGCGCATTAAGTACAAGGTAATCATCGTAGAAAACGTTTATGGGCAAATTTCCGGAATTTTCTGATCATACCTCGTAAACAACGAGATGCGAAAAAAAAAAAAAAAAACACCTACAGAATAGTCAACTTAGGAAATCGTTGACATCCGAGGGCGCTTTTGACAGCTCTCAGCTGCGAAGCGCTAATGGCTGTTGTCGAAAACTATATCCTTCTATAGAGCTACGAAGAAGTCTTGCCATAGAAACGTTTACAAAATCGCGTTGTAGACACGCGAAGCAGGCGCACCCTGCGTACAGAAAATGTCAGAGAGAATGTTTCTTAATGTGGATATTGATATAATATATACAATAATATATATATATATATATATATATATATATATATATATACAATAATGTATAACAAAATAATATACCGATATAACCTGAATCTTGAGCAAGAAGTAAAGGAAACAAAACAAAAATTCGGAGTAAGAATTAAAATCCATGGAGAAGCAATAAAAACTTTGAGGTTCGCCGATAACATTGTAATTCTGTCAGAGACAGCACAGGACCTGGGAGAGCAGCTGAACGGAATGGACAGTGTCTTGAAAGGAGGATATAAGATGAACATCAACAAAAGCAAAACGAGGATAATGGAATGTAATCGAATTAAATTGGGTGATGCTGCGGGAAGTAGATTATGAAATGAGACGCTTAAAGTAGTAAATGAGTTTTGCTATTTGGGGAGCAAAATAACTGATGATGGTCGAAGTAGAGAGGATATCAAATGTAGACTGGCAATGGCAAGGAAATCGTTTCTCAAGAAGAGAAATTTGTTAACATCGAGTATAGATTTAAGTGTCAGGAAGTCGTTTCTGAAAAGTATTTGTATGGAGTGTAGCTATGTATGGTTCAAATGGCTCTGAGTACTATGGGACTTAACTTCTGAGGTCATTAGTCCCCTAGAACTTAGAACTACTTGAACCTAACTAACCTAAGGACATCACAAACATCCATGCCCGAGGCAGGATTCGAACCTGCGACCGTAGCGGTCACCCGGTTCCAGACTGTAGCGCCTAGAACCGCTAGGCCACTCCGACCGGCAGCTATGTATGGAAGTGAAACGTGGACGATACATAGTTTAGACAAGAAGAGAATAGAAGCTTTCGAAATGAGGTGCTACAGAAGAATGCTGAAGATTAGATGGGTAGATCACGTAACTAATGAGGAGGTATTGAATAGAATTGGAGAGAAGAGAAATTTGTGGCACAACTTGACTAGAAGATCGGTTGGTAGGGCATATTCTGAGGCATCAAGGGATCACCAATTTAGTATTGGAGGGCAGCATGGAGGGTAAAAATCGTAGAGGGATACCAAGAGGTGAATACACTATGAGATTCAGAGGAATGTAGATTGCAGTAGGTGCTGGGAGATGGAGAACCTTGCACAGGATACAGTAACAGCATCAAACCAGTCTCTGGACTGAAGACCAAAACAACAACAATGTGGATACTGTACTTATACATTTGTACATCGTGCATATTTATTTCCAGGACTGTTTCACAATTTCAAGCGTTTTCCCAAGAGTACATGGAAATGAAATTTTTTCTATACTTCACGACAAACACAGTTCATTTTTTGTTTTGTTTTCGTTTCTAATACAAAATTGCCAAAATGAATATCCGGGCAATGCCGGGTTTATAAGCTAGTTTACAATTATACAGAATAAATAACGCTCTTTATTTCCCGCATTTGCATAGTCTCATTCCTTACAGTTTCAGATAATTGTATCATACACTCCTGGAAATGGAAAAAAGAACACATTGACACCGGTGTGTCAGACCCACCATACTTGCTCCGGACACTGCGAGAGGGCTGTACAAGGAATCATCACACGCACGGCACAGCGGACACACCAGGAACCGCGGTGTTGGCCGTCGAATGGCGCTAGCTGCGCAGCATTTGTGCACCGCCGCCGTCAGTGTCAGCCAGTTTGCCGTGGCATACGGAGCTCCATCGCAGTCTTTAACACTGGTAGCATGCCGCGACAGCATGGACGTGAACCGTATGTGCAGTTGACGGACTTTGAGCGAGGGCGTATAGTGGGCATGCGGGAGGCCGGGTGGACGTACCGACGAATTGCTCAACACGTGGGGCGTGAGGTCTCCACAGTACATCGATGTTGTCGCCAGTGGTCGGCGGAAGGTGCACGTGCCCGTCGACCTGGGACCGGACCGCAGCGACGCACGGATGCACGCCAAGACCGTAGGATCCTACGCAGTGCCGTAGGGGACCGCACCGCCACTTCCCAGCAAATTAGGGACACTGTTGCTCCTGGGGTATCGGCGAGGACCATTCGCAACCGTCTCCATGAAGCTGGGCTACGGTCCCGCACACCGTTAGGCCGTCTTCCGCTCACGCCCCAACATCGTGCAGCCCGCCTCCAGTGGTGTCGCGACAGGCGTGAATGGAGGGACGAATGGAGACGTGTCGTCTTCAGCGATTAGAGTCGTTTCTGCCTTGGTGCCAATGATGGTCGTATGCGTGTTTGGCGCCGTGCAGGTGAGCGCCACAATCAGGACTGCATACGACCGAGGCACACAGGGCCAACACCCGGCATCATGGTGTGGGGAGCGATCTCCTACACTGGCCGTACACCACTGGTGATCGTCGAGGGGACACTGAATAGTGCACGGTACATCCAAACCGTCATCGAACCCATCGTTCTACCATTCCTAGACCGGCAAGGGAACTTGCTGTTCCAACAGGACAATGCACGTCCGCATGTATCCCGTGCCACCCAACGTGCTCTAGAAGGTGTAAGTCAACTACCCTGGCCAGCACGATCTCCGGATCTGTCCCCCATTGAGCATGTTTGGGACTGGATGAAGCGTCGTCTCACGCGGTCTGCACGTCCAGCACGAACGCTGGCCCAACTGAGGCGCCAGGTGGAAATGGCATGGCAAGCCGTTCCACAGGACTACATCCAGCATCTCTACGATCGTCTCCATGGGAGAATAGCAGCCTGCATTGCTGCGAAAGGTGGATATACACTGTACTAGTGCCGACATTGTGCATGCTCTGTTGCCTGTGTCTATGTGCCTGTGGTTCTGTCAGTGTGATCATGTGATGTATCTGACCCCAGGAATGTGTCAATAAAGTTTCCCCTTCCTCAGACAATGAATTCACGGTGTTCTTATTTCAATTTCCAGGAGTGTAGGAACAACTTTGATCTGAGCCTGTACTGGTATAATGAATTTGCCAGTTTACTCATGTGGCACGGTCGTTACTGTCTCTTTAGACGATGACCTGACTGCCTTTACAACCTGGCCAATTTCCAATAGACGATCCTGTTGAGGGCGGAACAAAATCAGACGGTATTTATTTCTTCAAGGAGCACAGTGATATTCGACAACTGTGGGTCAAAATTTGAATTCCCGTTCTGTTTATAAACTTCAGCGTATGCCGCTCGATTCCTTGACACTCACTCTAGACATTTCTCGCATTACTATTACTGTCAGTTCTATTAGGGTTTAGATACACCTTGCGTTCTCGATCAGTCAGCGAGGCTTTCCTAAACGATTCGGCAACTGTTCACTACCGGTTTTATCTGCATCGTACCAGTACTATAAGCACAATCACGGGAATTACTAACTGAGCAGTGAGGCGACGCGATAACAAAAATATAATGACAGTCGACAGATGACTGTCAGTATTGCGCCACTTTTTTTCATCCGCAGAAGCACTTACGGTTATTTCAACGAGCTATTGCTTTGCAGTGATTCAACACGTCTGCACAGTTGTTGCCGTCCATGCCGAACAAAACTATTTCGCAAATGGTCGACGTAAGAAGAAAGGAAGCAGGTCCATAACAACCAATGGACAAGTACTTTTCTTAACGAACTCGAATGTAACAGTCAGTCTTGTCAATGAATCTAAACAGTTTAACATCGATTGAGCACAGCATCAGCCTTGCCCGCATAGTTAATTTACCACTATAATACATTAACCGTCATAACAATTAGGTAAGACTGTTTATACTTATAACCTTATTGGTTTAATACTAAATCATGGGACCACTTCCAAAACTTTATTCAGCCGTTCACATTTCAGTTATTAACGTCTTACATCGTAGAAGGCATCATTATAGGGAATTACAAAGGAAGTTCCTTAAAAAAATACAAAACGCTACTTTGTCAAATAATGAAATTTTTCCGTGGCTGTTGTGCAATACAGAATGATTATAAAATACAGCAGCAAACAGCTGCTGTGTGCCATAAATGTTCTTATAAAGAATTGTGCAACGAGTTGTAAAATTGTTTGTGAAGTTGAAGATACCTCCAAAATCCAGACCGCCAATCACTGTTTTATGTCTGGTGCTACCTTCGGTTTTCACTTCGTGCACGTGCGGTGGTATCTGTTCTGGTTGTGGAGATATGAGTGAAGAGGCCGCCACCACATCGTGGTGATCATTGAAACATCTGCCTCTTCCACGTCAATGTCGTTTTCAACGGCTAAAAATTCGAGAGTGTTCTGTAACGTCCTCATGATTTTAAGAATAATCTCGAATGCTGTAAAATATTCTAGAAAACAAGTTGCAGAAGGCACATATCGCATTGGTCCGCACAGACGAGTTGTGTTGGTTCAAATGGCTCTGAGCACTATGGGACTTAACATCTGAGGTCAATTGTCCCCCACAACTTAGAACTACTTAAATCTAACTAATCTAAGGACATCCCACACATCCATGCCCGAGGCAGGATTCGAACCTGCGACCGTAACGGTTGCGCGGTTCCAGACTGAAGCGCCTAGAACCGCTCGGCCACTCCGACCGAGTTGTGTAATGCAGTTAAAACACAGGAACAATTCATCGACAAAGTGGATCCGGTTACAGAGACGAGCTAAGTAAACGATAAATAGTTGTGCGAGTGAACAATTTTAGAAACAAAACAGTTTTCAACATGCGAGTAGGACTCGCGCCCTGACCGTTCCGTACAAGCTTAAGTACGTATCTGGATGGTTCAGCCATCCTGGGAATCGAAAATATCAACGGTTTTTGCCTGATATCGTTACTGACGAGTTATCAGTCCCGAGAATTCCGAGATTGTATCAAAATCTCTACAGTAGTTCCTCAGACTAGCCTGGACATATAGAGAGAAGCGAGCAGGGGATTTCAGCTTATATATGGAGAAAGAGAAGATGTAATAAAATGTTTTTATTTACTCACTGAAAAATGACTACAACTTACATTTTGTGTTTGCATGCAATATTTTTCATTTATTACGCTTTTGACGGATGATGAATGTCATGTTTCTTCAAATGACAAAATATATTTTTATGTGATATAATTGCACTTTAATCAGTTTCAGATTTTATGTTTTATTTGTACTGCGAAACCTTTCCTCTTGCCAAATTTCACAATTCTATGTCAAGAGGAAGCATGCTACAGGTTTTGGTGAGTTACTTTTCGAGACTCAAAATATGGGACATAAATGACCTTTTCTTTTGATTACACTGACTTAGGTGCTTCACGTTTTTACTTCACCATGTGACCGTAGACCTTAATATGCGACAAATTTCAAGTTGATAAGTCTACCCGTTCCTGAGAAAACGGGTTTTACATTCGGACGGAAAGACACATACAGACAGACAGAAAGACAGAGTTTCGATTTTACATATTGAGGAACGGCACCCTCAAAACGACGTACTCCTACAGACAAATCAGCGATACAGAATATAACACCAGGAGAAGAATAAATATTTAAATCCACTGATATAATGATAAACCAAGACAAAAGCGTAAACTTTCCAAAAGAAATTTTAAATGCACTAAGTGTTGCCGGTATGCCCTCGCATCACACCTTTTGAACACCACAAAAATGAAAATATTAACCGGAAAAGAGAAAGGCAAGTCAATATTCGTACCACGAATTCCACTCATTTCAATTGACTTTCCATTCAGCTTTAGAGAACTCCATTTTCGGTAACATTAGCGTACAATATCATTAATAACACAACGGAAAACATTCCAATTTTACAGAGTAATTTTACAAGAACGATGTTTCTTGCAAGTACAACTATACGAAGCGTGTCTGCGTTTCAGTTAATCACAAAACGTATCCTTCATTGCACCCCAAAGCCAAACTCCAAATGTAGCTTACAACAGTATAGGTGCTGAAGTAATTTTGGCGCTGAGCAAACTGGATGATTAACTGTACATTTTTTCATTTCAGAGTGTAAAAAAAAAAAAAAAAAAGCGAAGCCGGTACTTTGCAGGTAGTTGCGTATGATATCGCCTCCTGCTAATATCACGGCGTTTTATCTATGGTGAAGTCTCTCCTCTAAATTCTCACACCAAGTCGAAATTTTTTCCAGTTTATCTGAGGCACGGGGAAACAATAGTTCTTGTTTGAGGATATTACGTTTTTGTAATTGCATACTACAGAGTCACCAGAGACGACGGGTCCCCCACACCAGAATATTCAGAAATTATCTCTGAACAACCCCTGAAATTTTGTCGGTGGAGTTCGGGATCACCCTTCATATTTTCTGCATGACTGAGTATTGAATTTAATTTACAAAACTCTTGTTTTTTACTGTACATGGTCCGTAGTCGCAAGTCTGCCGCGTTATTTTTTAATTTATGTGTGGAACACACCGAAACCAATAGCAAGCTATATGTCGCTGCCGCTGGAACGGAAACTTATCATGGATGACTTGCCAACTGCGTGCTTGTAACAGTACTCAAGCCTGAAATTTATTTCTCGTAAATGAGCAGCAAATTGACTGATACCATATCAAAGTCTTGACAGACGATGGAATGCACAATCTAACCGATAATCAATTTTCAAGAACGTTGACAGAGTCTGTAAATTATTTTCGAACGCTTATGCAGTCACATTACAAGAGAGCATCGTTAAGAGGGGCTGATAATGCTTGCTGTCGACTATGAGCGGGCAATTAGAGTGATTCCTTATACTGATTGCTACGCACAGATCTAATTCTCGTTCTCCATTACTGACGTGACAAACCTAGACCTGTTGTGACAGCCGGCCGGAGTGGCCGTGCGGTTCTAGGCGCTGCAGTCTGGAACCAAGCGACCGCTACGGTCGCAGGTTCGAATCCTGCCTTCGGGCATGGATGTGTGTGATGTCCTTAGGTTAGTTAGGTTTAATTAGTTCTAAGTTCTAGGCGACTGATGACCTCAGCAGTTAAAGTCGCATAGTGCTCAGAGTCATTTGAACCTGTTGTGACAATAAGGCACCGATCGTAGCAAAAGAAGACACCGTCGCCTTCTACTGTGGTTCTGTCGTCTTCTATGATAACAGGAATGACAGATTCATTACCCATCTTTTAGTTTGCATAAACAATTCTTTAGACGTTGATGAGACTCACATCATTTCTCGAAATATATTAATCCTGGCCCCTTTGAGCTGTCAATGCTGCAAACGTATCGCGTATGTTGGTAGCCTACGTAAGATTCCTCAAATGTGCACTCCCATTGACAGAAAAGTTCCAGGACAAGTATCCTGTAAAAATAGAAAATTGCACTTACCAAGTAATGATCCTAGCTCCTATCGAAGTAGTCACCTTGGTCATCTACACACAGTTGCCAACGTTTCTGGAGATCTTGGAAGGAAGCAGGGAAATTTTCAACTGCGATGCTTGTAAACTCATTTGTTACAGCCCGTTGGATGTCTGCAATATCTTGATGAAGCTTTCCATTCAGTCGCCTTTTCGCTCGCGTAAACAAGAAAAACTCGCGAGGCGAGAGGTCGGGCGAGTATGGTGGATGTGGGATGGCAGTAATAGAATGTCTGGTCAGATACTTGGTAACAGATAAAGCAGTTCGAGATCTTACATTGTCATGCAGCAAGAATCAGTCCTGAGAATGCCACAAATCTGGTCGGCGACGTCGAATTGCTTGTCGCAAACATTTCAGTATGTAAAGAGTTTGGTTCACTGTCTGACCTGGAAGAACACACTGATGGTGAACTAATCCCTCACTATCAAAGAATGCAATGAACATTGGCGTTCTCGAAGGCAGTCGTTTGAGTTTTTTCAAGGCTTGTGATCCAGGACTCCGCTGTTCAGCACTTTGATGCTTCGTGTTAGGGTCACACTTTCACCCCAAGCAGTGATCTTTGACAAATGTGTGATAATATCTGGCTGTATCCAGTATTTCAGCAGAAATTCTTAGGTCTTTCCTCTTTCTGTTTGTCTGCCAGTGTGTGAGGGACCAGTTTTGCATTAACTTTCCCTAAATGGCCGCAGAAAATTGTATGACACACATCACGATTCAAATCAAGTTGTTCTAATATCGCATGCACAGGCACATGCCACACTTCCTACAATAACTGTCTTACACGATCCACGTTTGCATCAGCATGTGCTGTAGACGGATGGCCAGCTCTAGGATCGTCTTGCACTGAATCTCAGCCTTCATGAAACCTTTTATGCCACTCCAAAACAAGACTTATTGAAAATTCCTCGCCTGCATATGCTTGTTTAATCATTATCTGCGTTTCACTAAGGGTTTTTCCGAGCTTGACGCAGAACTTAATGTTCACTCTTTGCTCACAATCATCATCTATTGTGTCACCGACCACCACAACTAATGCACCAAGAACCCCAACAGCGTAATGCTAAGCACAGTACTGCCATTTGGTGAGTTTGCGAGGAAACATGACCAAGGTCATTTCAAGGACGCACACCTACCAGGTAACATAAAAACAACGTAAGTTCCTTTTTAGTACTGCAAACGCAGAATAAAAAGACCTGCCCTGGAACTTTTCTGACGCAGAGTGTATGTCACTAATATTGGTAACTTTCTTAAATATGGTTTCAGCTTTTTGTTCTGTCGAAAGTATATGATGAACATTGATGTTATTGTCAGCACATAAATACTACTATTTATGTGGTACTGAACACGTAACGCAATTTTCTGTACTGATTTCTATCACTCTTCAGTCCCTATTTTTTTGGTCGTAAACTGAATTCCCACTAAAAAAAAAAAAAACAAAAAAAACCTACTTTACTGATGTTTACCTAAAGTTGTCACCTAGAAAATGTGGACATATTCGCCTGGAATTAACACTTTACAAACATATCAATGCCACTTATCGGAGTTGCTCTCATTTCATCTGATAGTGGAGTAACAAAATACGAATATATATCAGGTCTTGTGGAGCGGGTGCAAAGTTTTGACGTTCATATTCAGACATATCTGTTACAACGATAATCTTTATTTTACAATATTTCAAACAAGTTTATCTTGAGCTACTGTGACATGAGATTAATGTGCCAAGATGGATGGGGTGACTATGATACAGGGGTGAAACATGGAGAGCTGAGGGGGACAGAGGATGAGAAAGAAAGGGCATGTAGAATAAAAGGGCAGATATTATCATGGCAGATGGAAAAAAAATGGACAGAAAAGAAAAGGAAACAAGGATTGGTTGGGTGAAAGTGTCAACAGAAGGGATGGGTAGATAGTGATGAATGTATGTATGTATGTATGTATGTATGGATGGATGGATACAAAGGGAGCTAGAAAGCTAAAAGGAAGGAGGGAAGATTAGGGTTTAGCATCCTGTCGACATCGAGGTCATTAGAGATGGAGCACAAGCTAGGATTGTTCAAAGGACGGGGAAGGAAATCAGCCGTGCCCTTTCGAAGGAACCATCCCGAAATTTGCCTTGCGCGATATAGGGAAATCACAGAAAACGCCAATCAGGATGTCCGGACGAGTATTTCAACCGTCGTCGTCCTGCATGTGAGTCCAGTGCGCTAACCACTGCGCCACCTCGCTCGGCGGTTTAAAAGCTAGAATGGGTAAATGATAGTCTACAAGACGGATGAGGGGGCGTTAAAATCAAGTTTAATTTCTTCCATGGCTTGTACTCTGACAGCCCTAAAGTAGAAGATTCCAAGCGAAAGGTAGAGAAAAAAGATTACTGTCTCACTCTGCACTCCACTGCGGTCATTAACGCAAATTCAAGTAATACTTCGAGGATTACGTTTAAGTTCTTCTATTTGATGTTTTATTATATTTTAACAGCCCTATCGTATTTTCAGGCCAGTAGCTCGTGATTGACTCTATAAAAACGTGCCTCCAATTGGCTGCCGTCAACAATACAAGCACAGGCTTTGCCGGTATATGCGCCATATCGCGAAGAGCAGCACGTGGACGAGCCATTGTAAAGTTCAGCCAAAATTCCTCTTTTTCAGAAATGCTTTTCTCGCTGTCTATATATTATATCCCCTCTACTTGCGCCATCATGTTATTTTTCTGCCTAAATAGCGAAACTCATCAACTGTTTTTAGTGTGTCGTTTCCTACTCTAATTACCTCAGAGCATCGCCCGATTTAATTCGACCACATTCCATTACGCTGGCCTGAATTTTGTCTATGTTCATCAGATAATATCTCCATTCCGTTCAGCGGCTCTTCCAGGTCCCTTGCCGTCTCTGACAGAATAAATCAAAAAATTTTTACGAGACAGTATTGCTGTGTTGTTGAGAATTACGATGCAATGTATCTTCGGACAGACATGCATGCCCGAAGGAATGCATCGTACTTCTTAATAATGCAGGCGATGCTATTTCGTATTTATTCGAAAATATCAGGCCCTCTAGTTTTAATAAATGTACTTCCTGGACGGGAATATACCGGGTGATCAGAAAGTCAGTATAAATTTTAAAACCACTTAATAAACCACGGAATAATGTAGATAGAGAGGTAAAAATTGACACACATGCTTGGAATGACATGGGGTTTTATTAGAACCGAGATGTATTGGTAGACGCGTGAAAGATCTCTTGCGCGCGTCGTTTGGTGATGATCGTGTGCTCAGCCGCCACTTTCGTAATGCATGGCCTCCCAGATCCGCAGACCTCAGTCCGTGCGATTATTGGCTTTGGGGTTACCTGAAGTCGCAAGTGTATCGTGATCGACCGACCTCTCTAGGGATACTGAAAGACAACATCCGACGCCATTGCCTCACAATAACTCCGGACATGCTTTACAGTGCTGTTCACTACATTATTCCTCGACTACAGCTGTTGTTGAGGAATGATGCTGGATATATTGAGCATTTCCTGTAAAGATCATCATCTTTGCTTTGTCTTACTTTGTTATGCTAATTATTGCTATTCTGATCCCATGACGCCACATCTGTCGGACATCTTTTGAACTTTTGTATTTTTTTGGTTCTAATAAAACCCCCACGTCATTCCAAGCATGTTTTTCAATTTGTACCTCTCTATCTACATTATTCCGTGATTTATTCAGTTTTCAAATTTATACTGACTTTTTGATCACCCGGTACGTAACATACGAGGGCAGGTTGTAAAAAGTGGACGATGACAGTAGAACGTTCGTGTCTGGCCGTGATTCGTGCACGGATAGCCGAAGCAATTAAAGTGACCGCTCGCGTAAAGCGGGAAAATTCGGGTTCGGGTCCCGATCCGACAAATTTTCAGTGTCATTCCAATATACAGCCGGTGGTGGTTCATTTTTGCAACTGTGACTACACTTCCTGTACTACAATTTTTTTTTATTCCTTCTCATTGAACTTTAATCCCCTTTCAAAATTTCTCTTTGGTTTCGTTTACTGGTTACTCTACCTACAGATTTCACAATATCGTGTATAGACTACAACCTTGTCTCACTCCCTTCGCAACCACTGCTTCCCCTTCATGTCCGTCGACTCAAAACTGCAGCCTGCTTTCTGTTTCGGTCCCTACATTCTCTCTCTAGCTACGTTTCAAGCAGTGTAGACCAGCATCGTCAAATGCTTTTTCTAAATTTACAAACGCTGTAAAAGTAAGTTGCCGTTCTTTCACCTATCTCCAAAGATAAGTCCGCAGCTCGTGGTCGTGCGGTAGCGTTCTCGCTTCCCGCACACGGGGTCCCGGGTTCGATTCCCGGCGGGGTCAGGGATATTTCCTGCCTCGAGATGACTGGGTGGTGTTGTGTTGTCTTCACTATCGTCATTCATCCCCATTACGGTCGGAGGAAGGCAATGGCAAACCACCTCCGCCAGGACCTTGGTCCGCAGCTCGTGGTCGTGCGGTAGCGTTCTCGCTTCCCACGCCCGGGTTCCCGGGTTCGATTCCCGGCGGGGTCAGGGATTTTCTCTGCCTCGTGATGACTGGGTGTTGTGTGCTGTCCTTAGGTTAGTTAGGTTTAAGTAGTTCTAAGTTCCAGGGGACTGAAGACCATAGATGCTAACTCCCATAGTGCTCAGAGCCATTTGAACCAGGACCTTGCCTAGTACAGCGGTGCGGGTCTCCCGCATCGTCCCCTACGCTCCTCGGAGTATGGGACATCATCATCATCATCATCATCATCATCATCATCATCATCATCATCATCATCATCATCACCATCATCATCCGTACATTCTCTCTCTAGCTACCTTTCAAGCAGTGTAGACCAGCATCGTCTAATGCTTTTTCTAAATTTACAAACGCTGTAAAAGTACGGTTGCCGTTCTTTCACCTATCTCCAAAGATAAGTTGTAGGATCAGCGCGGTCTCATGTGTTCCTACATTTCTTCGGAATCCGAACTGATGGTGCACGAGGAAGACTTCTGCCAGTTTTTCCAACCTTCTGCAAATTTTAAGTACTGCAACTAGAAGTAGTGGACAGGAGGCGAGTACTCACGTTCGCGGTTGCACGATGTTGAGCAGATCGGAAGGCGAGGTGGGCACGCGGCGCACGACGACGCGGCGGCCGTCGGTGGAGCCCATGCTGATGGTGGCGAGCGAGGCGCGGCTGGCCGCGTCGTCGGAGAAGCAGTAGGAGCTGCGCCAGGCGACGGGCGCAGACGGCGGCGTGCCGGGCAGCGCGGCAGACGCGGCCCCGCCGGCCTGCGCGGGCAGGCAGTCGAGCGCGGGCACGGAGCGCATGGCGCGCAGCGTCAGCAGGTCCGGCCGCCGGCCCTGCCCCTGGCTCAGGGTGTCGGCGCGGTCGCGCGGCGCCGGCGCCGCCGTCACCGACCCGTTGGGCGCCAGGCTACCCGCCGGCACCACCACCGGCTTCGCGGCCGGCGCCCCCAGCAGCCGCTGGCCCTCCTCCGACGACAGCGCCCCGCTGTCCATAGTCGCGAACCGCGGCAGGCTGTTGCTATTTATCACCTCCATGCACCTGCACACCGTTACCTACTCTCAGTAACACTGTCATGACAGTAGGTCATTATAAGACACACTGGGTTATAGGACTGCAGGAGTCCATCGAAATTACAACAAAAGGAGCGATTTAAAAGCCTCACAGTTCTTAGGGAGCGTCCCATCAATTATATAAGGGGTTCTCTCTAAAATTTAGCCCCCTCCCCCTTGGTGGGATGTGGTGGGACCCTTCCTCCTCCTCCCCCCCCCCCACCAAGTGAGGTTTACCCTGTAATCGGGTAAATATACCGGGTGATCAAAAAGTCCATATAAATCTGAAAACTTAATAAACCACGGAATAATGTAGATAGGGAGGTAAAACTTGATACACATGCTTGGAATGACGGGGTTTTATTAGAACTACCCCATATTGCTCGACGCGTGAAAGATATCTTGCGCGCGTCGTTCGGTGATGATCGTGAGCTCAGCCGCCACTTTCGTCATGCCTGGCCTCCCAGGTCCCCAGACCTCAGTCAGTGCGATTATTGGCTTTGGGGTTACCTGAATTTGCAAGTGTATCGTGATCGACCGACATCCCTAGGGATGCTGAAAAGACAACACCCGACGCCAATGCCTCACCGTATCTCCGGATATGCTTTACAGTGCTGTTCACAACATTATTCCTCGACTGCAGCTATTGTTGAGGAATTATGGTGGACATATTGAGCATTTCCTGTAAAGATCATCATCTTTACTTTGTTATGCTAATTATTGCTATTCTGATCAGATGAAGCGCCATCTGTCGGACATTTTTTGAACTTTCGTATATATATATATATATATATATATATATATATATATATATATATATATATATATATATATATATATATATTGGTTCTAATAAAACCCCATGTCATTCCAAGCATATGCGTCCATTTGTACCTCTCTATCTACATTATTCCGTGATTTATTCAGTTTTCGAAGTTATACTGACTTTTTGATCACCCGGTACATAAAAACAATTTTTTTTATTCGTTCTAAACTCTGATTAAAACACTGATAAAACCATGGTTTGTTTATAAAGTATATTAAAAACACTAACCATGACGAGGCGAACACGGCAAGTGCCACAACCCTATTTCCCAGAGACTTCGCTCACTAGAAGAGGAGCCAAGATAAGTGAACACCTGTTTTCACTTATGCGTACATACTCGACGGTTTCTGAGATAATAACCGGACCGTCAAAGATTTCGACGTAATTTGCAAGGTGGCGTCCTATCTGGACACGCGCAGCAAATGCAAGGCCCACATTATACGACAGTTTACATTTTTATTATTGAAGTGAGGGTTGCCATGGCAACTAGCAAAGTGCGGAGGTCAAGTTAAGGATTCCGCACGCGTAATTATAACTATCATAGGCCTATTAAAAAGCACTATGAGCAAAAGCTGCATTGCAGTAAAAATCACGCATTATGAAGAACTTTTCCGTGCAGAGTTGTCTGCCGGAAACCATTGCAAGTGGGCTCGGTACTGAGCAGTCGGGGTGAGATTTTATAACACCCACAGGAAGGGCCGCCCAAGTCGGCATCCTGTGCAGAAGCGTCCCTTTGATCTTACCCTAGACCGGACGCCCGTACCAGACAGTGGCGGCGCCGTCGCCGGGCAGCAGAGGGACTGTCCTCCAATTCTGAAAACGGCGTCGGTGTGGTGCTCGGGCCAGTGACTTCAGACAACGGGCGCCTCCCAAAAGCAAGGCTGGTCGTACAACAGCTGGGCATCCAGACAGCATGCGGAAGTGACGGTGATTGGGTAGTTCATGGGAACATTGTTGCTGTAGGACGGGCCCTGGCGCCGTTTAAACTCATAAGTGTGTTCCTGGAGCCACTCTGTAGTAATTCTGGACGTGTGGGGTGTCGCATTGTCCTGCTGGAATTGCCCAAGTCGGTCGGAATGCACAATGGACATGAATGGCTGTAGGTGATCAGACAGGATGTTTAGTACGACGTGTCACCTGTCAGAGTCGTATCTGTACGTCTCGGGGGGGGGGGGGGGGGGGGGTCCCGGTCCCATACCACTCCAACTGCACACGCCACACACTATTTCAGAGCCTCCACCAGCTTTAACAGTTCCCTTCTGACATGTAGGGTCCATGGAGTCATGAGGTTGTCTCCATACCCGTATATGACCATCCACTCTACACAATTTGAAACGAGACTCGTCCTACCAGTCAACACGATTCCAGTCAACAGTCCAATGTCTGTGCTGACGGGCCCAGGCGAGGCGTAAATCTTTGCGTCGTGCAGTTAGCAAGGGTACACGAATGGGCCTTCGGCTCCGAAAGCCCATATCGATGTTTCGTTGAATGGTTCGCACGCTGATACTTGTTGATGGCCCAGCATTAGATCTGCAGCAGTTTGCGGAAGGGCTGCACTTCTATCACGTTGAATGATTCTCTTCAGTCGTTGTTGGTTCCGTTCTTGCAGGATTTTTTTTCGGCCGCAGCGATGTCAGAGATTTGATGTTTAACCGGATTCCTGGTATTCACGGTGCACTCCCCACTTCATCGCTACCTCTGAGATGCTGTGTCCCATCGCTCGTGCGCCAACTATAGCACCACGTTCAGGCTCACTTAAATCTTGATAACCTGTCTTCGTAGCATAAATAACCGATCTAACAACTGCGCCAGACACTTGTTGCCTTATATAGGCGTTGCCGATCGCAGCGCCGTATTCTGCCTGTTTACATATCTCTGTATTTGAATACGCATGCCTATACCTGTTGCTTTGGCACTTCAGTGTAAAAGTTAAAGTGAAAGTTAATTTTGGTTAATTTTGGTACTCCTTCCTTCAGTGTCTCTTTAACACCAGTACACCTGCCTGCCATATTTCCTGCGCTATCTAATGATATGCTAATAAGATCTTGCCAATTTAAGCCTAACTGGGCCAATTCATGAGTTACAAGAGCTCGCTAAGCCTTTCCTTTTAATTTCCGAACAGGAACAATATTGATCGCCCTTTCTTGTGGGATTCCATTCTTAACATACCGAACGTAAACTACAGCCTGATTAACAATATCTGCATCCTGACAAGAATCCACATTGAGGCTAAAAGATTTCGCAGCCTCGATTTCTTTGACGACCTCTCTTAACATGTACATATATTTATTAATTTATTTGTAATGGTTTTTGACAAAAAGGTAGTAAGACTAGCTCTAGCCTCACCATTTTCTTTTTCTTTTACTTTCAATAATTGTCTCGGATATGTGGGTTAAGAACTGGATAATACTTCTGTAATAGGACAACTAAATTTAGAAAGTTTTCGTGAATTCTGGTTTTGGCCGTCGGTGATAAACGTCAGTGAGGACAACACCTCATTTTTGCCACGAAAGCGTTACCTTGTTTAGATATAAATATTATTACACCAATTATTCTTTTCAGAACAAGACGCCTATTGGAAACCTCTTGTACATTTTTCCGCCTTAGATGATCGATATTTCCTCTTTTTTGCCGTTAGCAAGGCGCTTACGGCTAATTGATGACTGTTTCTTCGTGTTTGACGAGTTGTTCATATTTTTTTTTTTTTTGACGAAGTAACACCATCAATAAATGGACTACTTCCTCCTCCTCCCTTCGTATCGTCAGACGCAGAATACAAGCAGGTAGTACAAAGTACCTTATTTAATTCTTGAAAAATAAGAGGCATATTCTCGTCGAATTAGAGCAACGGTTAGTAACATTCGGTATTTAACTTTATTTCCATCAGAAGGCAAGCTGTTTTTAATCACTCGAGGGGCCGGCCGCTGTGGTAGAGCGGTTCTAAGTGCTTCAGTCCGGAACCGCGCTGCTGCTGCTGCTGCTGCGGTCACAGGTTCAAATCCTGCCTCGGGCATGGATGTGCATGATGTCCTTAGGTTAGTTAGGTTTAAGCAGTTATAAGTATATGGGACTGATGACCTTAGATGTTAAGTGCCATAGTGCTTAGAGCCATTTGGACCATTTTCACCCGAGGTCTCGGTAAGATGAACAGAAAAAATTTCTCTGCAGTGGTGGAATTTTTTCTTGGTGTTGCAAAATCAGAAAGGTTTCGAACTTCACTGTAACCGTCGTGTGTCAGTGCAACTGGCGCTGGCGTAACACTGTCGAGATTTGCACTAATTCCGGTATTGCAAGAAACCGAGAGAATTGTTTCTTTAAGATTAGAAATGCATCATTTGTTTCTTACGCTGTGTCACGACTTATTTGTACAACGGCCGCCGCTGAAGTACATCCATGGGAAACAGTATAATTTTTTGTTTGACTGCAATATCGATGATGATCCTATAAAAATTATTTATTTACAAAGTCAAAAAAATAATCCTATTGTTAGACCAATGTTGTTCAGGAATTAGATGTTATATTATATCCAATAAACTGTATATAAACAACAAATACTAAAAATACCGATTTTTCTTGTTTTCTGTATACTGGTAGAATTAATATGAAACAAATTATTGTCTTATTAATTCTATCAGCTTACAAAAAACAATATAAATCTACATTTTCTGTATTTGTTTCTTTATGTACAATTTATGGTAGATAATATATCAAATTCCATTTCTTGAGTTGTTTATTTCTAGATAGACGTAACTTTAACACATTCCAATAGCTTTAATTTTGAAGATAAAAAGGAATAAAGTGAGAACATGGGTAAAACTTCTTGCCAGAAAACTATAAATTGGACTTGTTAAATGACAAAAAAGTGACTATTAAAAATCTAATTTAATATCCTGGTTGCGTTTCGTTCCGATTTTGAGGATCTTCAAGCTCTTGAAGTGTTGACGTGAAAGAAAGCCTGTACCGTACTTCTTCGGATTCGACGCCACTGTTTGTAATTCGATCTCTTATTTTTCATTTTCGGGAGCATATTTGTGTTTAAATGCACCCGATAATGTTTAAACCATTAATTTGAGTAACTATTACACACAAAGTGTTCAAATTAATCAATATTTCTTCGGAAGTCACTTAAAATAAAATTTACTTTGCTTTTCCATTGTAATGGACGATTTAGGTTTTCCATATATTTAACATATATAACGACTAACTACAAGGCCCACAACTTTTAACAACATCAGTAAATTAAAAAAAAAACAGTATTATGAAGTTTCAGGAACTGGCGTATCGGCGCGCAATATGAAAGTCAATAAATACATTATGTTCCATATCTTAATTTATAAACGTTGTTGACAATTTCCTAATATGACATTTTAATAAAAATGGCAACCCAATAAGAGTTCGATTATAATTAAAGTATAATTTTCAAATTTCCGCTATGAAAATTTTTGAAAATGGAGAAGTTATTGATTTCAGTCTGATGTTCGAAAATCGGGGGACTGCTACGAAAATTTTTCAAAAAAGTGCCTTTTCAAAATACCTTTCAAATACCTCGAAGAAGCAATATTTTTGAAGAGGCATCATTTCTTGTACTGAAAATAATAGCGAATGCCACGATTACACTAATCGTTCGGTGAATACAGTTTTCAAAAAAAGCGCCATTATTATTTTCCGAGCTCAAGAAGCTCGAAAATGAACAAAAAAGCCCTAGTCGAGCTCGAAGAGCTTAATAATTCGAACACAAATGTTTGAGTTCTTTGAGCTCGAAAATAACGAGAAGTTTCAGAGATGGTCTCAGGATCAACGATGTTTCAAACTTTCTGTTTCGTTTCTCTCTAAGCACGTATGAGCTATTTTACATGTCGGTCGTAAGCCAGGGATATGTAGGATAGGGGGTCCGCGCAACGTAGGGCTCGGCTGGCAAACGCCTTTAGACTTCACGGCCAGTCCGACCCGGGGTACGCCAATAAGCACCATGTTATTTTATTTCAATGTACATTGGAAAACATTCTGTAGTAATCGTTCACAGACGTGGGCAGATAAATGAAAAGCAAAAATATAAATAATAATCGGGTTTAGAACACGGGGCGCAAATTTGCTAAGCCGCGAAGCTAGCCACTGTGGCGTTGCTACAGTTTGACTGTTTACTCGGCAAAAGACACACAAATTACCTCGAAAACTTCGATCGTCGTTTTATCAGAAACAATTGAATATCTACGAATAAGCCGGGAATCGTGTTCGCTTATTTTGACCCCTCTTTCACTGAGCGAATTTTCTTGGAAATCGGGTTATGACACTAGCTGTTTTCTCCTCATGAGTAACGGGCGGACAGACGAAGAGGCTCCACGAAAATAGTATTAACTGTTTTGACGGATCCCTAAAAAATGGACCCTTTATTGAAATATTACGTACATTAAATGTTACTGAATCTTTACTTACTTTGTAGACAGCATCGTTTGTACATTTCTTTGAACACTATTGTTATGTAGCTTTCCAACCTCTTTATTTATGTGACCAGTAGGACTTCTTTTCAGCGAAATTCGGCTTAGCTTTCTTCGACAAACGATTAACCTCATGTTCACACCCAAGTTTCGACTTGTCCTTTAGTGTGTGCACCGTACAAGTTTTAATACACATTCATGATGAACAAAACGACATCGGGTTTATATGCGTCGCAGAATATCAATAATTACTCCATAAAGATTAGAGGACACTTTAACCTTGTCCATTATTATAATGCATATTCTCTGAATTAAAAAGCTGACGTGACATTTTCGTTGCCTCCCTCTTCCCCCCCCCCCCCCCTATAAATGAGATTTTGCCGGACCCCCGCCCAATTAATGGACATCCTCTTCCGCTTTTTTTTTCTTCTTCTTCTTCAGAGGAACATCATCAAAAGCCAATTTTTACTAAAAAGACGGGCGTTTTTCATGTTTTAAACTTTGCCTCGTTTGCCAAAAGGCAGTGCAGTTTACACACTGTCACCTCACTTACATGTTAGTGCTGATACAACTGCGACAGAATCATGAAACTGTGGCCTACGAAATAAACAAACATTTAATTTCTTTACTTAGGTTGTTGCCAAACACACACTAATTCCCGTTCCACAAGCTATCAAAGGCCGTTAAAATTTTTATTGTTTCATAGAAAAATCTGTAGTTCCTTCTATAACGCAGTAGGTAATGAAGTTTCGCACATTAACCATATGGGAAAATACTCTGCTCTTTGCGTCCTGTCATTTTCCAAAATCTCGTTTCTATATCTCAAACAGTTTACGAGACACGACGGATGTTATGAATATTTCATTCTGGCTTCATCGCTGATACACGCGATTCGGAACTAACTGCGTACAAAAGAAACATTTACTCAAGAGTGCAGATAGGTACAGACCACCTCCCAATTGTAAAGACAAATTACATATGGTAGCTAAATTTCATAAGCAACAACATATGGTGTAATACGCACCAAACGTAAAAATCTTAGCCAGCCCTGTTTTTGATTGTAATCTTTTTGAATGGCACGCAGTATCTTCCTTAAATGCGAAATACGACAACAACTATGACCATTAACGAACATTAACGAAATGACAAGCACTTTGCCATGAAGTTGACATGTAAAGCTGCAAATACCGAAAAGAATTTATTTATTTATTTTTTTAAGTATAGTTTCTGTAAAATCTCGGAGGAAGAATGCAGAGCTAACAAAGCACGTGTGAGGCTCCTTACTCGTAAGGGCATTGCTGCAATTGGACTAGAAGTCCAACCACCATTCTGCTGTGTGCACACCTGTAGGCGCGCATAACTGCGCTAGGCATTGCGACGCGCCGGTACGCAGATTAGCGGCTTTGTGTTCTTACGCTACAAGTGTCAGAGAGGGACCGGCATTCTTTATTACAAAGATATTCGACATAATCGAGAACGGAATAGACGCTCCATGTAGCCAATGATGAACTGCTTGGCGTGCCCTGCTTGTTACCAGACTAGGCACGTAAACAGATGAGCCAAAAATATTATGACCACTTGCTTGTTGGTTCGCTTTTGGTACACAATACGAGAGATGTTAAACTACTGGAGGCTACAGTAGACCATCGTAAGTAGGCGTAGACCACGGTTGTTGTCCTAGCAGCATTCATCAGTTAACCATCGTTTTACCCGTACGTCACGCGTGTTGTATACCTATCGATTGTTCCCTTATTTCGATCGCTTTGTTTCCGTATGCTATCAGTGTCTTACTAGGAGTCACGAACGATGGCGGTCGAGATAAGGCTTGTTTTGCGCATCCACGCCACGAATTCTCCGACAACCAGTGAGAGTTCAGTAGTATTCTCAGCGTACTGCTTTGAATTGTGAGCATTAAACGTGATCGTAACGAGTTTGATGGTGGTGGTAAGCGGCAGCTTCTGCAAAAGCTAGAGAGTGACAGTTTGCAGTATTCACGTTTTTTTTCAAGCACAGAGCACAGGCATGCGCTTACCACAACCGTTACTTGGAGCCAGCAACAGTGCATGTCCGTCCGTGTCTCGAGTTGCGCGAACCGCCATTGTCCGTGGATCGGACTTCATGGGTTCCTGTAGAAACTGGAAGCGGTGAACCGTCTAAACTGAGTGAGGATATATATCAAGTGCCGTGTAACTTAAGTAACATTTTTGTTCTAAATTTTTATCGTGTGGTCTTTTGCTAAAAAATAAACGGTATTTAGAGAGGAACGTTGTAGTAAAAGTAAAAAACCATACAAGTAAAAACCGAGAACGAAAACATATCAAACATTGCTTCAACATTTCGTCGAGTCTATCAGTCAAACAGCTTTCACTTAATAATAACAGGAAACCCTTACCTTTAATGATGATTACGAACTTTCTATTGAGTACAAAATAATTTTTTTTTTTTTTTTTTTACATTTGAGCATGTAATCTGTACTTGCATCAAAAGCAATTCTTTGGGTAAAAAAAAAAAACAGAGTTAAGCGATCAACTAATTTTTATTATTAATAAAATTCATTTTACATTTTGTGAGGATGTAAAATACACGATGGGCAAAGAAACAAAAAAATCGTCAGCTCCTAGTTTCTTTCTCTCATATTCAATTTAGTTTCGTTTTCTACCGATACTAGCGGTAATCCTATCACATACTACGTAAGGAGGAGATTAGTGTTTAATGTCCCGTCGACATTAGAGACGGAGCACGAGCTCGGATCAGGGAAAGGTTTGCGATTTAGGGAAAATCATGGAAAGCCTAAATCAGGATGGGCGAACGCAGGTTTGAACCGTCGTCCTCCCAAATGCGAGTCCAGTGTGCTAACCACTGCGCCACTTCGCTCGATGCACTTACTACGTCATTTACGTGCTGTACGAGAAGTACCCAACCGTAATTCTGGTCGAGTGCAGCTCTAGTAACACAGCGGCGACTGTGCGTGACATGTATACACGAGTCCTTCGCTGTTTTCCGGAGGTAGGTGCCGCCAGATGCTACGCGCAGGACACGCAATTTCCGCAAATGACGCGCCCCTGGTTTGTGGACGCGAAACTGGCGCACGACTGCGTTCCAGGTGTGTTCCAACAGCTTCGGCTCAGGCGAATATGGTGGTCAAGACATCAAACTGAATTCTCTGCCATGCCCTTTAAACCAATGTAGCATGATTCTGGCCTTCTGAGATTATCCCCTTTAAGGTCCCACCGCCGTCAGGGAAGGCGATGCAGGGATGCAGATAATCAAAAATTATGTTGACGGGATCCAGAGCTATCGTGGTCCCATAGATACCCAGGTTAATGTCCCCCATATCGTAATACTAGGGGCCCCCGGCCTGCGTCCGTGGATGGTGACGTATCTGGACACGACCGTCGCCCTCGTTTAACACGAAACGTGATTCATCCGACCAAGCGACACATTTCAACTGATCCAAGGTCCAAGATCCAAGATAGCAAGCCCACTGCATTCATAATTGACTACGTCGTTGGGTCAACATGAGAACACGTAGCGATCGCTGCTGCCGAGGCGCACGTTCAAAAAAGTTCGCTGAACAGTGTGCTCCGAAATATCTGCACCAACGTTGTACTATGCCATTACATCTGCTATAGATAGCCGCTAATCCTGCTTTACTGAGCGGACAAGCCTCCGACGTTAACATTCTGCGACGAGGCGTGGATGTCCAACACCAAATTGTGGTTTCATTGTCCTTCATGCACTGTCCATAGGTGCTCGCAGCAGAGGCACAACTACAGTCAACTACTTCGCAGTTTCTGAGATGTCCGTTCCCAGTTGCCCGGTCATAATCTCCCCTTTCTCAGAGTCGCATATGTGGATATCTCCATTTGGGGCCCGAAACGTCGCTAGAATGATTCGCCATTAGTCTCTGATCCGCTTTCTGCACTTTCCTCACAGTGTCACGTTCCCACAGCCCCAACGGGCGGCGTACCATCTCACAGTGGCCAGTGGACATAATACTTCGGCTCAGCAGTGTATATCTACACATCGGGAGTGTCCCACGAAAACCCCGACAAACTTTAGGAAAAGGTTCCTTAGACATAAAAAATAAAAATATCTAGTAAACATTGGCTTTCCATATATTGCAAGGAGGAAGTATTGACAAAAATAAGAAATGTCCAGTAAACATGGGTTATTAACACTTTTTCATCTCCGCTAGTGTGAAACATGTTTCTTCTACTGAATAAGTGCTCATAGCCCTTAAGGTGTACGTTTACTACATTTTTTTTATTGGTTTGATCCATACCACCTCCTCCCAAAATATGAAAAGCAAAGAGCTTGCAGTAGAAGAGATGTGTTTCGTAATATCGAAGACGAACAAGTGCTCGTAGCTCTTAAGGTGTGCGCCTTAGGACCCTTGTTTACTAGACTTTTTTTCTTGTTTTGGCGTAAGGAATCTCTCTCTAAGGCTTGTCTTTTTTTGGGACACCCTGCACATAATGTGGATAAAGTGTACATGGCAGAGGACAAATACACACTCAGAATCTGAACTGTAGTTTGGGAAAGGGTTGAGGGGGCTGGCAGGTGGAAATGTTTTCGGAAGTAGCAACATCTCCACCACTATTCGCTAGTTTCGGCTATTATTTCACGTGGTACCTACAAAGAATGGACCGTAGTTACATACAATGTTGGCAAAAAGTTACAAGAGGTGATGCTTTACCAGTACACTAGTTGAATGTTCTGAAACAACGTCGGCATATGAAGCCTTAAAAGTTGCAGTTACTGCAATAATTGCGTCCCGGCGAGCGTAATAGAAGGTATGAATTTTGCATTTCAGTTGTCCGGTTCGGCGAACAGATGTTTCATCTATGGGGTAAAGTAAACCGGTAAAGTAAACCACCATAATATAAGAATTTGTGGGCACAAAATCCTGGCGTCGTCGAACATGAAAGAGACTCACCGAAGGAATATATTTGTGCCTTTTCTGTTCACAGAATTTATGGACCTTACTTTTTTACGGAGGAAACTGTGATAGGAATATTGTAGTTGGACGAGCTGCAGAATTGGTTGTTTCAACTTCACGACGACTCCAGTGACTTCATTTTATGCATGACGGCGCCCCACCTCACTTTCACCTTGACGTGTGGATTATCTTATCAATACCATCGCGCAAAGTTGGTTTGGAAGTGGTGGACAACAAGACCTTGTTTACTGTTTTTTGCCTCCCAGGTTCCCAGGCATCACACCTTGCGATTCTTCTTTCTCTCTGGGGGTACATAGAAGACAGTCTTTCTCCCAACTATGGCAGTTACTCTTAGAGTTATGTGAGATCGAACAGTTAAAGCTGTCGATTCAGTAAACAGGGACCTGTTGATTCGTGTGTGGAATGAAGGACTACCGCTTCAATGTTTCTCTATCAACGCATGGTGCTCCCGCTGAGTGCATGGTGTAGTGCGTTTGCGAACGTAAAACTTTAAACCTTCCTCTATCCAGTGACATGCGCAATTTGTTTCTATGCTTCACATTTTGTCTATAATAAATAATTGAAATTTTTCTTTCGTTTTTGAATCACCCGTATAACTACTGGCCACTCGACAACTAACAGATAAAACGGACAACCTAATCAACATGGAGTCAATTTAACAACGCAAATCATCAGGTCATATCTCTTACACGATCTCTGAGGCAATTTAGTTCTAAGTCTTCACTCCTGTAAATTGCGATCTCACCTGATTATACAGGGACTTTCAGGAGGAATAGTACGTATTATACAAAATGGTAGGATAAACCAATTCCAATAAAACAGCCCATATAGTAATATTATTACTTAAACGACTGAGTAGAAAAGGTCAACAAATCAGTCACAGTTGAAATACTGATGTAAACCGTTGTTTGAGGAACCTGAAGTTCCTAGCCTGCCCACCTTGTGGGTTTCCGAGGGGTCCGTGTGAACGCATCTCGGGTACATCCCACATTCTCATTAGACTTGCGTGGCTGACAGTGCTCTTTCCCTTGCATTTGCAACCGACTGCCAAGAATTTTTTATGACTGTCATAACACTTCTTGTGCAGAGGCAGCTTCTTGAGGAATGCACGTTCCACTTTAACAATAGATTGACTTCGCGCAAATTCCAGTACACAAAATGATTTCCCTTGCGGTGTAGGTGCCATATTGATACTATCAACAACAGAGCTGAGTCAAAATTTTGAACCTTCCTCTATCCAGTGACATGCGGAATATGTTTCTATCTTCCATAATTTGTCTGTAGCAAACAACTGAAATCTGTTCTTTCTTTTTGAATCACCCTTTACAATACTCTTGCACAAGACTGGAGCATCCGATACCAGCGACAAGCCCATCTTCTTCAGTCAAAACAAATCTGCAGTGGCAGATCACTGTATCCCCTCTGGTACCCCATGAATTACTAAAAGTACAGACAGAGCGCAAAAAGTTTTTTGACACTGTTGTTAAACAAGTGGCTTCAATACAAGAAGCCGGAAGTCTGGTCAACTGGGACGGAGGTTTGAATTTAAATAACGCGTGGAATTATCTCTCTTACACGCTCTCATACAATTTTTATTTGAGTCTGCACAGCCTGGCAGTTTTAATGACCAACTACATAGCACAATCAGTACGAGTTTGTAATTCCTTCAATCATGCGTGTGTTTTGAGCGACGCTTAGTGCATGCTAACTAACTTCTTTGTTTAATATCGCTGGCGTCTAAGGGAATAAAGAGGTACAGCGTGGCATTCAGAAGTCAATGCCACTCCTTCCCAATGGATATATGGTTCGTATAATACACAGCGAAAGTTACGATCACAAATGTCCTAAGAGCGCTTCCAAAATATGGTGGAAGAAAATAAGGGAAAGAAAGTTGTCTCTGTATGTAGCTTAACGCTACCAGGTCCATTGTGTTGGCCCGTGCGTGCGTGAGCTTAAGGCGTAGCAGGCCGTTTCTCAGTATTCTCATTAAAGGGAAGAGGCGAGAATGCTTTGTGGCAGCCGAACTGAGTGATGCGTCCTTACAGCCTCTCCCACCTAACTTCCTGAGCACCATCGGGAAACACTTGTGCTCGTCATCAGGGCCGTTGCTAGGTGACACCGCCTACTTTTTTTACTGTCATCGGCCTCCCTGATACCCCCATCACCTCCTCCACCATCAACGTCCAACGGTACAACAATGCAAATCCCCCGTTATAGTTATTAATGATTAAACGAAGATGACTTACACGTCCTCATTTTCTGGGGAGATCCCTCAATTTTTATGTTTTGTCTCCAATTCCTTTAAAACTGGTTGAGGACAACAATTTCCTCAGTTTCTTATTTTTTGCCCTCCGTTTCCGAAATTTCCCAAACATTTGAAATACGAAGAATGTTTTGAAGTTTTGAACTACATTAGACCAGTGAAACCGGACTTGGCATCAATTATTTATTGAACGTAATTGCAAGAAACTTGACTAATATAGTTGTGGAACTATATTATGGTGCGAATGAATTTTTCCTTGAATTTGGAAGTTATGCTTTACAGATGGGAGACAACCCATAGTATCAGACTAGATCATCTGGTCGACCTTTTGGTGCGAGTGGGTACAAAGGACCCGCGTGGTTTAGTGATACAAGGGCTCCCGCGAAAAGTACGAATCGAGCAAGGGGGTGGGAGCGGCTGTTGGAACTCTGGGCAACCGAAGGAGATAATCTTTTAAAATATCAATACGATTCTCTTGCATTTTAGCGTATTTCAAAATTCTAATTTTTCGATGAAAACGGTGTACAATTAGACTTCGAGAAACCTGAACCAACGAACTCTTACATATTGTGATGTTCTTGTTTTGAAACAGTTAGTAGTTAAATTAAAACTATTCTGTAAATTGTAATTTAATGACAAAATTATAAAATATACTGAACTCGTTTCTACGATGTTATCCCACCTGTTGAATTTTATTGAAATTTATCATCAAATTTTTGGACGACGCATCAAACTCGTTTATAACTTCATCAATGTTGTTATTAATATCTTTTCCAACATTAAAGATTACAAACACTTCTAAGAGTTCTTGTCCTGACAGTGCACGAAGTCTAGTCTACATACGCCTTAAACTCATGTAAATGAAACTAACAAGGGAACGTCCCCATCGCATCCCCCTCAGATTTAGTTATAATTTGGCACAGTGGATAGGCCTTGAAAAACTGAACTCAGATCAATCGAGAAAACAGGAAGAAGTTTTGTGTAACTATGAAAAAATAAGCAAAATATACTAACTGAGTAGTCCATGGGCCACATAGGCAACTCAAGAATAATACGAGCATAGGCGCGCCGTGGTCCCGTGGTTAGCGTGAACAGCTGCGGAGCGAGAGGTCTCTGGTTCAACTCTTCCCTCGACTGAAAATTTTACTTCCTTTACTTTCGCAAAGTTATGATCTGTCCGTTCGTTCATTGACGACTCTGTTCACTGTAATAAGTTTACTGTCTGTGTTTTGCGACCGCACCGCAAAACCGTGCGATTAGTAGACGAAAGGACGTGCCTCTCCAATGGGAACCGAAAACATTTGATCGCAAGGTCATAGGTCAACCGATTCCTCCACAGGAAAACACGTCTGATATATTCTACACGACACTGGTGACAGCATGTGCGTCACATGACAGGAATATGTTGTCGACCCACCTAACTTGCACACTTGGCGAATGGGTAAAAAGATTCTTCTACCTTGCCCGATTTAGGTTTTCTTGTGGATGTGACAATCACTTCCAAAAAATTGATGAAAACATAAGAGTGTGTCACATAAACTTCAACAAATGAATGCAACAGTTTCACAGTCGCACAGTTTTCTCTGTGCTCTGTCTAAACATATGGTTTTAAGGTTTTCAAATTTTTCCGTGTGTAGACCGTCAAATCCTGCATATGTCCAAGCAAATCTGAACATGTCCTGGAATTTTGCACAGCGAAGTTGATTATGTGTGAGTGCCTGAACTCTGATAATTGTCTGAAAATAAAAAATTTTGACCCGAGGGAAGACTTGAACCAAGGATCTCTCGTTCCGCAGCTGCTGACGCTAACCACGGGACCACGGCGCTCTTGTCCTCAGATCGTCCTTGATGTTCCTATGTTTCCTATGGACAGCTTAGTTTGTATATTTTGCTTATTTTTTCATAGTTCCACACAATTTCTTCCTGTTTTCTCGATTGATCTGTGTTCAGTTTTTCAAGGCCTATCGACTGTGCCAACTTATAACTGAATCTGAGGGGGGTGCGATGGGGAGGTTCCCTTGTAAGTACTTTCCAATATGCAACAGAGACTGCAATATGCACCAACTCATTATTATGTATGAATATGATCAACTGCATTTACTGTTTAGATGTGCTGAAAGAAAATTACAAAACCTAGCTTGTGAATACGTGATAAATAATAGACAGAAAATAATAATAATAGAACTAATAACATCAACAGAAACAACCAATGTAACTGACACTTGACAAATGATCAGCAAAGAGAAAAGCAGAAAGAGGGACTGAGGGAAGTACAGTATCAAGACGCAACACGATCGCAAACCTGCGCATTCACCCCGCTACAGCGCTCGACAGAGATGAATCAAGGTCATGTTTATTTCCATTTCGTACTCAGTAGCGGCAGCTTTAGATTTTTAGGTAGGGAGAGGCAATGTGTTTACTTTCGTCAAAGTGAAACTTCACAAGTTTTCCGTACGCTTTTGAAAACAATCAGTTATTTTAATTTTTTCTTTTTTCACTTTTTTTCCTTATTTGCTCAATTTTTTCGCCGTTTGGTTTGAAAATAATTTTTTCCGCTCCTTACCGTTCCAAAAATTGTGCCGCCCTAGACGTCCGCCTACTCTTGCCTAATTGTAGGAACTGCCCGTCTGGTCATGCAGTACTACCAATATTTGTTCCTACCAACTGCCTTAGGCAAACGACACATCTATAGCTGCACTCCAAAAGCCACATTACAATGTGTGGCGGAAGGCACTGAGTACCACCGTAACTTCCACTTTTCTATTTCAGTTGCGAATGGTTCGCGGAAACAACCGCTATTGCTAAACCTTCGTGAGAAATCGAATCTCTCTCGTACCACCTTCGTGATAATTTCGCGAGATATACTTACGGTAGGGGAAACGATACATTGGTCGACTCTTCTAGGAAAGAACGCTGACGAAATTTCAAAAATAAACCACACAGGGACGCACACCACCCCCTTGTAATATATGGCTTTACGTCACAGCAGTAGACCATCACCTTGACCTACTCGGTTAATGTGTCACCCTCGAATGCCAAGATGAAGACTGGTGGCAACATGATTATCCCTCGGACCCCGGTGGACGTGCCGGACGAAATGGACACCTCGCCGCTCTAAATTGGCGCGCAGCTCATCGTCAGACTGCAAAAGAAGGTCCCTGTGAAATATGATACCCTGGACCATTTGTAAGCTCTCATTGGGGCGTGATGGAAACAGAAAAATCCCCCAGCTTGTCACAGGCGAGTAGTGCCCATGACTGGGCAGAGAATGCTGTTTTGATCAAGACCGACCCTGAGCGCATTTTGGAAAAGCCCTCCACTTCCTGAAACTTTTCCTCTAAATGCTCCACTAAAAACTGAGGTTTCATTGACGAGAAAGATTCCCCATCAACTCTCGTACATACAAGGTACCGGGGTGAATAAGCTTCACTGCCATCCTCAGCCTGACGTTCCTCCCATGGTGTGGCCGGGGGGGGGGGGGGGGGGGAGATTTTGTGGTCATATTTCTATATTTCTTAGCACTGAAGTTAGACCTTGACTGCTTAGAGATTGCTGGTGTTTGAGCACCAGCAGGCGTGTCATCTGCTCTGATGCCACCCACTCCATCCAAGGGACCCTTCCCACGGGCACCACCCAGCTGCAGCAAATGCCACCTGGCAGGATGGCCCAGGGTGACAGGCATTTATTCATTGGCATACGTGGGGAGTACTGCCCGCCATCCATGTGGAGCACGTGTTGGATTCACCGCGGACTTTTAGACTGAGCCACACACAATTGATTTCATCAAAGTGTACGGGCCTGAAGATGGCGTTGACACTACGTCGAAACTAGTAGCGAAGGAAATATAAAATCTTAAGTACAGCTGGAGGCATTTCATTTTTAATAAAAAGATGTGCTCTAGGCCGACTGCGAGCAATCGCGGCACACACCTCACACTCAGCTTCTTCATAGCCAATTCCCAGAGCAGAACATTATGCTCACTTATTTGAGGTGCCTACAGTCTCAGAAAGATCACGAATGTCACTCGGCTATCTTCATATCATGGATCCTGTCAATCGTTTCCTTTGTGGTGACCTCACCTGGAAGGACGGAGCACTATGTCTCCAGTGCTTGTCCGACCATGTTTAAATTCATTAATTCAAAAGTAAAGTGTCTTCAATAATGACGCAGAATCCGCGTGAACTTCGGCCAATTTTGGTTTGATTTATGCGATAATCTAATGAAAATGTTTAGTAGCAGCATGAAACACTTTTCTCAATTTTTCACTCGCAGTCTACATACTGGCCAATTCATACAGTTGTTTACAATGAACTGCATGCAGCACACTGTTTAAATTCTTCATACGATCCTTGGAATAATCGAGCTTACCAACCACAAAGGCGTAACAAAAATATTCCATTCTTTCATGGAAATTTGCCAGCCTTATCACACCACCACCGCGTTATATTTTAAAAAATTGCTTAAACGTTGTCATATGAAGCTATAGTACAGAGTGAGAGGCCCAAGTGGTTAAGACACTGGTCTCTTAAGTTAAAGGGGAGTGGTTCAAGTCCTCGTTCAGCCATATCGTCGAACGTTTTCTTTGGCACCGCACATCATATTACGCGAGTAATTGGGTGGTTCTTCCATTCAAAGACAAATGGCCATTTTCGTCTCTGTCCTTGACAAATTGAGCTAGTGCTTTATCTCTAACGACCCCACGTGGCCAGGATGATTAGTTCTCATCGGCCTTGAGGAACGTGGGTAAATTCATATTACGACCTTTACATTAAAGCGAGTTAGGTGATAGCACCTAAAATACTCCATGTAAAGACTAAAATCAAATAGCAGAGCCCTCTAGCAAAGTCCTAGTTTCACTACAAAATCAAGCACTAGCGCCTACTCGCAAGAACTATTGTACATTTTGTATCACGTCGTGCAATGTAGTCCAAATCCCAAAGCACGATCATCAAAGATGTACAACATTTAGCACTAAATGTACGTTTGTTACGAATAACAACGTACAGCCAGAACTAACTGAACTCCCGGACAGTGAGTGTGTGCTGCTAGTTGTACAGATGTATAGTATACAAACCTAAGAGATTTCGAGAATTCTCCATGAATGATAAATATTAAATAACAAATAATTGCTGGTGGTGGGGATTCGAATTGGCAACCAGGAGGACGCCAGTCAGCAATGCTTTAACCGCTATGCCACACTGCATGTAACACAGCTAGTGGTAATATAATATAGCCCATCTCGCACTTATAATTTGTTGACTGTTATGATATACTAAATACTAATAAATAATAATAATCCACACTACTATATGAAGACAAGGCGTTGTTTAACGTTGTTAAATTTCGAAAAGTTCTCGACTGATGTACTGGAAATCTCTATACGTTGCTCTAATAAACATTTGGATTAGCACAGGAGATTATACATATTATTGGGGAAACGTTGCGAACAAAAAATTAAAAAGTTTTTACTTCCAATTTTTGCACGATACTAACATTCAGACGGACAGACTATATATAAAAAACCACCCACACACACACACACACACACACACACACACACACACACACACACACACACACACACACACACACAAATACGCTATTTAATTTTCTTTCTGGCTGTCAGTTTTAACTGTGGTACCAAGAAATTAAGACCATTAGACATTAGACAAATGGTTTCTCCAAGATATATTTTCTCCCCTTACACATACATTTAAACAAAATTTGTATACCTAATAATGTGGCGTTTCGTTTCTTTCCTCGCAGTCGGCTTTAACACAAAACAGGAGAGTTAAATATGGCTTAATGGCTTATGATTAGAATACTAGGAAATCTGAATCGTGCGGAACTTGGTAAACCTACACGTTCGCAGATTAAAACCAAGCGAAATGCTGTCACAGATCCAACAATGGAAAGGTCACTCTTACGCCCCGTATATCAATGATCCCAACCGATGCACCCATTCATTTTAAGTGACTTCAGTTGCTAATCAAAGATTCCTATCCAACACCAAAAGCAAGGCTCGAAGTCAGAGAGATGGGGGAAGATGATGTGGACAGAGAGGGACAGGAGGAGATGGACAGATAGAGGGGAAGGAGGAGGAGATAAACAGGGCGAGGGGAGAGATGGAGATTAAGACATACACCCAGTTCCCATACGTATTTAACAATTGCGAAGCATATTCGGGTTAAAACTGCAAAGTAGACGCCGAATAAAAGTATCAAAAAGGTAACCGGGAAGGTATTCCAAGTTAACGTTCGACAATAGAAAAATGATTCATGGCCTCTCCTAGTGTTTGCGTAGGTCTTCATCCGTTTGCAGCGTTAGGTCCCGGTGAAAAACTGATCCCTGAACCGGGGTATTGCGGTAACAAGTACATCGTAACGATCTGCTCTGAATGGGGGTATTCCTGAAGAGATTAACATTGGCTGACAACTTTGGCCATTTCATGACGCCAAATGACCGCCACGATGCCGCCTACTCCGAACGAGAGCTCTCCCCGCGGACGTCACCCGGAGCAAAGGCCAACTAGCGAGATGGTCGGTGCTCCTAAATGGAAAGGCGCCTGCCTACTCCTCGGCATGCGCGGGAACTTGACAGCTCGGCCATTTGGAGTGCAGACCGAGCGAGGTGGCGCAGTGGTTATCACAATGACCTCGCATTCGGAAGGACGACGCTAGAAATCCGCGTCCGGCAGTCTAGGTTTAGGTTTCCGTCATTTCCCTAAATCGCTGCAGGCAAATGCAGGGACAGTTTCTGTGAAAGGGCATTGCCGACTTCCTTCCTTGAAAAAGTCCGAGCTTGTGCTTTGTTTCTAATGATCTCTATGTCGACGGGACGTTAAAACCTAATTTTCCTTCCTTCAAGAGTGCAATCCCTCCTTAGTCATTGGGTTACCACCCCCAGGTACCTGACGGTCCATTGACTGGCTACCATGCTTCGTAGTGTGCGGCCTTCCCAACATGGCTCGTACGTTCCGGCGAAAAAATTGAAAAGATGAAAGTCAAACATGTAAGTGAGGACTGAAAATACGCTAAGTTAACCAAAATATTTGGTGTAAAATAAAAGAGAACAACGTGGGACAGCAGTTTTGGTGTAAAATAAAAGAGAACAACGTGGGGCAGCAGTAATCTACGTTCTATTAGCGAACTAGATTGTCAGCAAGGAATCTGTCATGGAGAATGTTGTTTTTAGTCAGAAAACTTGTTTGATGCAGCTCTCCTCGCTAGTCTATCCTGTGCAAGCATCTTCATGTACGAGTACCTAATACAACCTACATCCATTTGAACCTCGGTTTCTGTATTAAAACCTTAGTCTCCGTCTGCAATACCCTCTTCCCAACACTGCACTTAATTAACCATATTGAAAATCCCTTTATGTCTCCGGAAATGTCCTATCAACAGACCCCGCTTTTAGTCAAGTTGTGCCAAAAATTTCTTTTCTCCTCAGTTCGAATCAGTATCTCCTCATCTCCGCCCCCGGTAGCTGAGTGGTCAGCACGACAGAATGTCAATCCTAAGGGCCTGGGTTCGATTCCCGGCTGAGTCGCAAATTTTCACCGTTCAGGGACTGGGTGTTGTGTTGTCCTAATCATCATCATTTCATCCCCATCGACTAACAAGTCGCCGAAGTGGCGTCAAATCGAAAGACTTGCACCCGGCGAACGGTCTACCCGACGGGAGGCCCTAGTCACACATTTATTCAGTACCTCCTCATTAGTTATTCGAGCTACCCATCTAATCTTCAGCATTCTTCTATAGCACCTCATTTCAAAAGCTTCTATTCTCTTCTTGTATGAACTATTGTGCGCGTTTCACTTCCATAGAAGCCTACACTCCAAACAAATACCTTCAGAAAAAATCTAACACAGTTTTATCCAATCTTAAAAAATTCCTCTTTTTCAAAAAATTATTTCTAATATTTTCCTTGCCTATTCGAATTACGTTTTAACACTGTTCCGTCTTCCGTCGCATATCACGTCTGCAAGCGAATTTCACTGAGGTATTCACTTCTGATCTTCGCCTACATATCTTCTTGTATCGCCTTCTCTTGTTTCTTGATCCATTCGGAGAAGCTCCTCTTCCGCACATTATTGCTGGGTTGGTAAAACTTGTATTTTCCCTCATATTAACAGGCTTTAAAAATGTCTCTAATGACTTCATAGAAAATAATGTCCGTTATTCCTCATTTGCCTTACGTCATCTGTCACACTATCACAAAATCGAGACATTGAGTTCTTCCATTTTTTGGTGATTCTTTCGAATGGAGTGTAACACACGGTCATTCTTACAGAATTTCCACTGCAGTAGGCTACTGTGACGTGAATAGTTTTGTTCTGTTCTGAAAATGTTACCTTTACAGGACAGACGAGTTTTGACAGTTTATGATATTTGGGACGCCTTCCACTAACAACAATGAACTGTTCCGTTTCGTCATGCGTAAACATTGTCCACAGCCGTCGCTATTTCCAGACCAGCTTGATGACGAGAACACATTTACTGGTAGTTATGACGACAAAAAGTCTGAGTTTCAATGTAGTCATTAGATGGCAGTTGTAATCATAAATATGCTCCCCCTCCTCTACCTCTCTATCTGTATAAAAGGGGAATGTTCCAATGTCAAAGGAAAGGAAAGAAGTTTAGAACATAAAGACCTGTCAGCAACGAGGTCATCTTTTTCACCCTGACGAGGTTGGAGGTGAAAATGTCAATCTGATACTTTTATATTTACTGGTTACTTACCAGAACCGAAATTCCAAGACAGCTTAAATTCCACGAAACAGTCAAACAGCGACGTAATCTTTAATTTAATCAAACATCTTGTGGAAAGGCTTGTAAAACTGTCGGAATACTCAGAGTAGAAGCAATCCTTAGTCAATCACATTTCACAAACGCAAGATTTAAAAATCATGTTGTTTTACTCAAGTACACGCGGATTGAGGCTGTTGGGACGAGTATTCATATTTGCGTTCCCATTTTGTTTTGAAAGCCGTTAAAATATACTGGTGTGTTTTTTACCATCCCCAAACAGCACATCAGACGAGGGTTAGAACCTTAGTAGTGGCGCCGGCCGTGGTGGTCTAGTGGTTCTAGGCGCTCAGTCCGGAACCGCGCAACTGCTACGGTCGCAGGTTCGAATCCTGCCTCGGGCATGGATGTGTGTGATGTCCTTAGGTTAGTTAGGTTTAAGTAGTTCTAAGTTCTAGGGGACTGATGACCATATATGTTAAGTCCCATAGTGCTCAGAGCCATTGGAACCTTACTAGTGGCAATATTTATTTACAGCTCGTACAAAATAGATACGTGTTTCAAAGTTTTACTGACATTCAAAGTAGTCACCAGCATTGTGTATGACCCGTTGCCAGCGATGTGAAAGTCGTAGGATACTCTTAGCAGTGCCAATTGTGTTGACAGTTCGAGCGGCGCGGTCTATTGCCCGACGAATTAGTAGCAGTTCTGAAACGAATGCCGTGAAGTGTTTTCTTCAGTTTAGAAATCGAGTTGAACTTACGAGGGCTTATGTCAGAGGAGTGCAGTAGCTGGTATAGCACTTAGCAGCCCCATCAGTCAAACAATTCAGTAACAGTTAGCACTATACGTGCTTGAGCATTGTCCTACAAAATGATGGTCAGGTCCTGCAGAAAGAGTGATCACTTCTGTCTCTGCGCTGTTCATTTTTTGAACATAACCTACGACCACCTTAGAGACAAAAGTAAAACAAATGTAATGGAATGTAGCTGAATTAAATCAAACGATACTGAAGAAATTAAATTACGAGTGAGACACTAAAAGAAGTAAATGATGTGGACAAGTCTTGCTATTCAGACAGCAAAATAACTATTGATGGTTGAAATAGAGAGGATATAAAATGCAGACTGGCAATAACAAGAAAAGCAGTTATAAACATATTTGTTAACACAGAATAGTACTTTAAATGTTGCGAGTCTTTTCTGAAGATACTTCTCTGGAGTATACCCTCGTATGGAAGTTAAAAGTGGGCAATACATAGTTCAGACAAGAAAACGACGTAATCTTTTGAAGTAGTTACAAGATAATACTGAAAATTAGATGTGTAGACCGATTAATGAGGTGGTACTGAACCAAATTAAAGAAAAAAATTATGGCGCCATCGGTTGATAGGATGCAGCCTGAGGCATCAAGGAGTCGATTTAGTAATGAAAGGAAAGAGAGAGAGAGAGAGAGAGAGAGAGAGAGAGAGACAGTCAAAAAATTTAGGGGGAGACTAAGATTCGAGTAAAGTAAACAGGTTTAAATGAATTTACGTTGCGGTAATAAAACAGAGATAAACAAACTTGGACAAAATAAACTACCTTGAGAGCTACATCACACCAGTCTTCGGACTGAAGAAGACGACGGCGGCGGCGGCGGCGACAAGAACAACCATTAATCTTAAAAATTTCCTTTATTTTTTGTGCACTGTGTTGTTACTCGTATAAATCGAAATGTGATTCTAGTGCCCCTAAACAATGTCTCACTGCTCCAGTGTCGTGTTTATGTGTTACAGTGGAAGATTAGGGAAGGTAAACCTTCACTGGTGGTTGAACACCATCACTAAAATAAGTGAGAGCTTAAACTGAAAAACAATACATCCACTAGTGAAGGTGAACCATCACTGTACTTGGCTAGGGAAAGTGTACAGTAGCGTATCATCCGCTAGCGAATGTGTACTATCTCTGCTCCCGGGTTATTAACGTTGCGTCCAACAATGCTACCACGCATCTGCATAAATGTGATTGTCGTCAGCTCGTTGTTATGTTATACAGCAGTGCACAGTTATGGTAGACAGTAGTGCAGTTACGGTTTACAGTAGTACAGCTGTGATTATTTGATGTTTAGTTTGGTGAGGCGCTCAACAGCGCGGTCATCAGCGCCGTACAAAGTGTCAATTTTTACACAGTTCACTTTCCTTTCACACTCCAGTCTAGTCACTCCCACGAATGATGATATGTTGAAGACAACACAGATACCAAATTCCCGGGCAGAGAAAATCCCCAACCTGGCCGGGAATCGAACCGGGACCCCGTGATCCAGAGGCAACAACGCTAGCCCCAAGATATCGATCTGCGGACACAGCTGTGGTAGACAGTAGTCCAGTTACAGAAAAGTACAGACCACTTATCAGCAAGGCTAAATCACTAAAAACCTGGACGAAAGATGGACGGCAACGACTTAAAGTTTTTGAAGAGATATGAAGTTCTGGTAGTGAATTGAATAACCAAATTAATACAACCTGTAACTGAAGAAGGTAAGATTAAATACTATGTTTATGATCAAGACCTGTATGATATTCTGCACATGTAATGACTGGCCTCGGTGGACGCGATCGAATGATGAAATGCTTGACTTCAAAGTTCTGTAATATAACATACAGATGTCCAAATTTATCTTAGTTTGTGTCAGCCTTGTTTAAAAAATCAAAAAGGTCAGAAAAAGGGGTAGTAGTGAAGCCAACGCTGAACAAGAAGCTACATTCCAGATGTCAAGTTGATCTCATCGACTTACAATCTCAACCAAATGGAGTTTACCAGGACCACCTCACTAAATTCGTTGTTCTCAGGCCACTGAAGTCCAAGGCAGTTGAAGAGGTATTCGATAACATTATTGACATTTTCACGTAGTTAGGCACTCCCTCAGTATTGCAGTCTGACAATGGTAGAGAGTTCGTTTGCAAAATAATGAGCAGCTTAAATGAACTATGGCCCAGTTTTTAAGATTGGTCACGGTAAACCTAGACACAGTCAGAGCCAAGGCAGCGTAGATCAAGCAAAATCGACATAGAAAATATGCTAACTACATGGATGAAGGAGCACAACACCGCAGATTTGTGCAGCTAATGAAGAATAGCGCTGTACATTTTGGAATTAAAAGATCTCCGTACGAAGAGATGATTGGCTGCCCTCCTAAACATGGTTTGTCTTCAACAAGCTTACCTCCTGAAGCATTGAGGAACGTTCACCCTGAGGATGACCTCAAAAATATAATTGAGTGTTAGCACTGAGGCAGGGACTGAAACGTTGCAGGATATTGATCACAGTAACTCTCCATTGCAAGAGCGTAACATACCAACAGAACAGAGGTCGAGAACAGAGAGAAAAAGTATTCCTAACAATAATGACTACTGCCTTACTGATTTAGAAGAGTCGACTCGTGCTATTATAAAACGCAGAACTGAAGCGTACAAATGCTTAGAAGAGCAAGCGCAAAGAATGCGGCAGCGTTCAGATCGCTGCTTTACAGCGGTGCAAAAGGGCTGTACTGTGAGAGTTCTAGTTCCCAACTTCGATAGAGGAACAGGAGACGCTAGGTCGATCTTGGGTGTCGTCCTCGGGACAACGGCCGATGGCTTCTACCGAATCGGGACGAGAAATGGTATGCTGAGTCAACTATACGCACGATAATGAATCGCTTGTTTTTAAATATTTATGGAATGGGCGATACGATATGCCACTGCAGCTACAACTAGAACGTTTTGTTTCAGGTCCCAGTTCAGTACTTTCCTACTAAGAATAATCTGAGAGGAGGAAGTTTCCAGCAGAAAAAAACTGTTGCCCTGAGGGCAGATGCGACGTCTCAGTCGATGGGAAGCGGCCACGGATTCTTCAAATGCAACTGCCAGCAAAAATGTCAGTCTCCGAGATGCTTTTGCAAAAACAAAAATGTCTTGTGCAGGTCAAAGTGGCGCGGTGCACGTTCTTGCTGCAGTAAATGAATTGTACATCATAACTATGTTTTCAAATTACAGTTGATCAAATGCATCTTTCGAAGTACGACTGTTTTGTTATTCCAGCCATGGTTCACATCCCTTACCTCTTGGCAGCGATGTTATACATTCACTAGTGATAGTGCACTATCCGTAGTCAATGTGTATTGTTTGACAGAATATAACTTTTGTTTCAGTGCAATCAAATCCTCTCGCCTATTATTACGACATGCAGTAATCCTTTTAATACTCGACTGGGCGTTTGCGGTAATTCGTCGATTTAACAGTCTCGGAAAATATTTTTTGTGTGTATATAAGAGGGTCAAGTCGGCGGTCTGAACGGCAGCTTTGAAATGTTCTGCAACAAGTATTCACGGAGCTGCGCACCGATTTTTATCATACCAACGTGAAGCTGAAAACTGGCAGCATAAGACGAACCCGGGTGCACGAATGGCAAAACGTCATTTTTTTCGGATGAATCCAGGTTCTGTTTACAGCATCATGATGGTCGCATCAGTGTTTGGCGACATCGCGTTGAACGCACATTGGAAGCGTGTATTCGTCATCGCCATATTGGCGTATCACCCGGCGTGATTGTATGGGGTGCCATTGGTTACACGTCTCGGTCACCTTTTGTACGCATTGACGACACTTTGAACAGTGGACGTTACATTTCAGATGTGTTACGACCCGTGGCTCTACCCTTCATTCGATCCTTTCGAAACCCTACATTCCAGCAGGATAATGCACGACCGCATGTCAGTTCTAGTATAATATATTTGTCCAATGAATACCCGTTTATCAACTGCATTTCTTCTTGGTGTAGCAATTTTAATGCCCAGTAGTGCAATTCCCTCAGCATCACCCGACTTAATTCGACTACATTCCATTATCCTCGTTTTGCTTTTGTTGATGTTCATCTTATATCCTCGTTACAAGAAACTGTCCATTCCGTTCAGCTGCTCTTCCAGGTCCTTCGCTGTCTCTGACAGAATTACAATGTCATCGGCGAATCTCAAAGTTTTTATTTCTTCTCCATGGATTTTACTTCCCACTCCGAATTTTTCTTTTGTTTCCTTTATTGCTTGCTCAATATACAGATTGAATAACATCGGGGAAAGGCTACAACCCTGTCTCACTCCCTTCCCAACCTCTGCTTCCCTTTCATACCCCTTGACTCTTGTAACTGCCATCTGGTTTCTGTACAAATTGTAAATAGCCTTTCGCTCCCTGTGTTTTACCCCTGCCACCTTCAGAATTTGAAAGTATATTCCAGCCAACATTGCCAAACGTTTTCTCTTAGTCTAGAAATGATAGAAACGTAGGTTTGGCTTTCATTAATCTACCTTCTAAGATGAGTCGTAGGGTCAGTATTGCCTCACGTGTTCGCATATTTCTACGGAATCCAAATTCATCTTCCCCGAGGTCGGTTTCTAACAGTTTTTCCATTCGTCTGTAAAGAATTCGTGTCAGTGATTTGCAGCCGTGATCACTAAACTGATAGTTCAGCAATTTTCACACCTACCAACACTTGCGTTCTTTGGAATTGGAATTATTATTTTCTTCTTGAAGTCCGACGGAATTTCGCCTGTCTCATACATCTTGCTCACCAGATGGTAGTGTTTGGCCAGGGCTGGCTCTTCCAAGGCTGTCAGTAGTTCTAATGGAATGTTGTTTACTCCCGGGGCCTTGTTTCGACTCAGGTCTTTCAGTGCTCTGTCAAACTCTTCACGCAGTATCATGTCTCCCATTTCATCTTCATCTACATCCTCTGCCATTTCCATAATATTGTCCTCAAGTACGTCGCCTTTGTATAGACCCTCTATATACTCCTTCCACCTTTCTGCATTCGCTTCTTTGCTTACAAGGGAACCTCCCCATCGCACCCCCCTTAGATTTAGTTATAAGTTGGCACAGTGGATAGGCCTAGAAAAACTGAACACAGATCAATCGAGAAAACAGGAAGAAGTTGTGTGGCACTATGAAAAAAAATAAGCAAAATATACAAAATGAGTAGACCATGTGCAACATATGCAACATCTAGGATAATATGACCTCAGGAGCGCCGTGGTCACGTGGTTAGCGTGAGCAGCTTCGGAACGGGAGGTCCTTAGTTCAAATCTTCCCTTGAGTGAAAATTTTAATCTTTTATTTTCAGACAATTATTATCTGTCCGTCCGTCCATCTGATGCGATCACTTTTTTGGCAGTGATTATCACATCCACAAGAAAACCTAAATCGGGCAAGGTAGAAGAATCTTTTTACCCATTCGCCAAGTGTACAAGTTAGGTGGTTCGACAACATACACTCCTGGAAATTGAAATAAGAACACCGTGAATTCATTGTCCCAGGAAGGGGAAACTTTATTGACACATTCCTGGGGTCAGATACATCACATGATCACACTGACAGAACCACAGGCACATAGACACAGGCAACAGAGCATGCACAATGTCGGCACTAGTACAGTGTATATCCACCTTTCGCAGCAATGCAGGCTGCTATTCTCCCATGGAGATGATCGTAGAGATGCTGGATGTAGTCCTGTGGAACGGCTTGCCATGCCATTTCCACCTGGCGCCTCAGTTGGACCAGCGTTCGTGCTGGACGTCCAGACCGCGTGAGACGACGCTTCATCCAGTCCCAAACATGCTCAATGGGGGACAGATCCGGAGATCGTGCTGGCCAGGGTAGTTGACTTACACCTTCTAGAGCACGTTGGGTGGCACGGGATACATGCGGACGTGCATTGTCCTGTTGGAACAGCAAGTTCCCTTGCCGGTCTAGGAATAGTAGAACGATGGGTTCGATGACGGTTTGGATGTACCGTGCACTATTCAGTGTCCCCTCGACGATCACCAGTGGTGTACGGCCAGTGTAGGAGATCGCTCCCCACACCATGATGCCGGGTGTTGGCCCTGTGTGCCTCGGTCGTATGCAGTCCTGATTGTGGCGCTCACCTGCACGGCGCCAAACACGCATACGACCATCATTGGCACCAAGGCAGAAGCGACTCTCATCGCTGAAGACGACACGTCTCCATTCGTCCCTCCATTCACGCCTGTCGCGACACCACTGGAGGCGGGCTGCACGATGTTGGGGCGTGAGAGGAAGACGGCCTAACGGTGTGCGGGACCATAGCCCAGCTTCATGGAGACGGTTGCGAATGGTCCTCGCCGATACCCCAGGAGCAACAGTGTCCCTAATTTGCTGGGAAGTGGCGGTGCGGTCCCCTACGGCACTGCGTAGGATCCCACGGTCTTGGCGTGCATCCGTGCGTCGCTGCGGCCCGGTCCCAGGTCGACGGACACGTGCACCTTCCGCCGACCACTGGCGACAACATCGATGTACTGTGGAGACCTCACGCCCCACGTGTTGAGCAATTCGGCGGTACGTCCACCCGGCCTCCCGCATGCCCACTATACGCCCTCGCTCAAAGTCCGTCAACTGCACATACGGTTCACGTCCACGCTGTCGCGGCATGCTACCAGTGTTAAAGACTGCGACGGAGCTCCGTATGCCACGGCAAACTGGCTGACACTGACGGCGGCGGTGCACAAATGCTGCGCAGCTAGCGCCATTCGACGGCCAACACCGCGGTTCCTGGTGTGTCCGCTGTGCCCTGCGTGTGATCATTGCTTGTACAGCCCTCTCGCAGTGTCCGGGGCAAGTATGGTGGGTCTGACACACCGGTGTCAATGTTTTCTTTTTTCCATTTCCAGGAGTGTATTCCTGTCATGTGACGCACATGCCATCACCAGTGTCGTATAGAATATATCGGACGTGTTTTCCTGTGGAGGAATCGGTTGATCTATGACCTTGCGATCAAATGTTATCGGTTCCCATTGGAGAGGTACGTCCTTTAGTCTACTAATCGCACGGTTTTGCGGTGTGGTCGCAAAATACAGACACTAAGCTTATTACAGTGAACAGAGACGTCAATGAACGAACGGACAGATCATAACTCTGCGAAAATAAAGAAATTAAACTTATTACTCGAGGGAAGACTTGAACCAACGACCTCTCGTTTCGCAGCTGCTCACGATAACCACAAGACCACGGTGCTCCTGAACTCACGTTCTCCTTTATTTGCCTATGTTGCTCATGGACCACTCAGTTTGTATATCTTGCTTATTTTTTGCATAGTTCCACACAACTTCTTCCTGCTTTCTCGATTGATCTGTATTCAGTTTTTCCAGGCCTATCCACTGTGCCAACTTATAACTAAATCTGAGGGGGGTGCGATGGGGAGGTTCCCTTGTTAGAACTGGGTTTCCATCTGAGCTCGTGATATTCATACAAGTGGTTCTCTTTTCTCTAAAGGTCTCTTTAATTTTCCTGTAGGCAGTATCTATCTTACCCCTAGTGAGATATGCCTCTACATCCTTACATTTGTCCTCCAGCCATCCCTGCTTAGCCATTTGCACTTCCTGTCGATCTCATTTTTGAGACGTTTGTATTCCTTTTTGCCTGCTTCAATTACTGCATTTTTATATTTTCTCCTTTCATCAATTAAATTCAGTATTTCTTCTGTTACCCAAGGATTTCTACTAGCGCTCGGTTTTTTACCTACTTGATCCTCTGCTGCCTTCACAACTTCATCCCTCAAAGCTACCCATTCTTCTTCTACTGTATTTATTTCCCCCATTCTTGTCAATCGCTCCCTAATGCTCTCCCTGAAACTCTCTACAACCTCTTGTTCTGTCAGTTTATCCTGGTACCATCTCCTTGTATTCCCTCCTTTTTGCAGTTTCTTTAGTTTTAATCTACAGTTCATAACCAATAGATTGTGGTCAGAGTCCACATCTGTCCCTGGAAATGTCTTACAATTTAAAACCGGGTTCCTAAATCTCTGTCTTACCATTATATAATGTGAAACCTTCTCGTATTCCAGGCCTCTTCCATGTTTACAACCTTCTTTCATGGTTCTTGAACCAAGTGTTAGCTATTTTTAAGTTATGCTCTGTGCAAAATTCTACCAGGCGGCTTCCTCTTTCATTTCTTACCCCCATTCCATATTCACCTACTACGCTTCCTTCTCTTCCTTTTCTCACTATGGAATTGCAGTCACCCATGACTATTAAATTTTCGTCTTCCTTCACTACCTGAATAATTTCTTTTATCTCACCGCACATTGCATCAATCCCTTCATCATCTGCAGAGCTAGTTGGCAAATAAACTTGTACTACTGTGGTAGGCGTGGGCTTCGTGTCTATCTCGGCCACAATAATACGTTCACTATGTTGATTGTAGTAGTTTACCCGCACTCCTATTTTTTTATTCATTATTAAACCTACTCCAGCATCACCCCTATTTGATTCTGTATTTACAATCCTGTATTCACCTGACCAAAAGTCTTGTTCCTCCTGCCACCAAACTTCACTAATTCCCACTATATCTAACTTTAACCTATCCATTTCCCTTTTTAAATTTTCTAACCTACCTGCCCGAGTAAGGGATCTGAAATTCCACGCTCCGATCCGTAGAACGCCAGTTTTCTTTCTCCTGATAACGATGTCCTCCTGAGTAGTCCCCGCCCGAAGATCTAAATGGGGGACTATTTTACCTCCGGAATATTTTACCCAAGAGGACGACATCATCATTTAACCATACAGTAAAGCTGCATGCCCTCGGGAAAAATTACGGCTGTAGTTTCCCCTTTCTTTCGGCCGTTTTCAGTACCAACACAGCGAGACTGTTTTGGTTAGTGTTACAAGGCCAGATCAGTCAATCATCCAGACTGTTACTCCTGCAACTACTGAAAAGGCTGCTGCCTGTCTTCAGGAACCACATATTTGTCTGGCCTCTCAACAGATACCCCTCCGTTGTGGTTGCACCTACGGTACGGCTATCTGTATCGCTGAGGCACGCAAACCTTCCCACCAACGGCAAGGTCCATGGTTCAATGGGTGGTGGGGAGGGGGGGAGGTTGTCCTAGATTACGCAGAATAAAATCAATACGGGAGTCAATTGTACAGCTCGCTTCTTCCGCGACCTTCATGTAAAGAGACCGTCGTGGATCCAGTTCCTAGTTAATGCACATCCACTTCTATGCTTCTACTGAAGAATGAACATCGCAGATGATATTGTTCACTATTTATCTCGAGAAAGGTAGCCACAGAGATAATATAAATTATTTCCGGTCACAGTGCACGTGTAGGATGATTGCCGAAAATATGTAATATGACGAAAACGGTTTATGCACATTCGTGAATATAATGGATACATTATCCATTCATTTTTGCTTGGCTGTTTTAGAGTTAGAGAGATCATCCTGTCATCCGTGAAAATTTCTTTTAGGTCTACGAGGAGGACTTCATAGACATGGAATAGTTCCATCCCAAGAAGTGGCAGGTTGAGTAGCCTGTCCATGCCTGTAAAAGGATTTCATGAAGCTCGTGAAACTGACTGATACTGAAGTGGCTGCAAATGTAGATTTATATGCATCGTCTAAAGTTGGTGGTTTTTTTTTTTTTTTTTTTTTTTGGTTTTAGGGCGCAAAACTGCTATGGTCATTAGCGCCCGGTCCGTGACTTAGGAAACAGTAAAAAACGAAAATGGAAACCAGCAGCAATGGGAACGAAACTCAAAAAATTGGAGAAACTAAAAGCAGAAGGAAGGCTTAAAAATCAACTACAGAACGAGGTTGGTTGTCCCCAAAAGAAGCTTCAAATGACTGAAGTCATTTCACTGGCACTAATACACTCGATAACGCGATCGGCCGAGCGCGTGTCATCTGCTAAAATGGACGATATATCAGGCGACAGCTGTAGACGGGCGCGTAACGGAGTAAAATAGGGGCACTCAAAAGGTGTCTTACCGTCCACAGCTGAGAGCAGTGGGGACAGAGTGGGGGAGGATCGCCGCTTAAAAGATGTCGATGGCTAAAAAGACAGTGCCCTATCCGGAGTCTAGTTAAAATTACCTCCTCCCGCCGACGCGTTCGGGAGGAAGAGGTCCAAGCACAGGGAAGAGCTTTCACGTCCAGCAATTTATTATGGGGAAGTGTCGACCAATGTGCGTGCCATAAAAGAACAACACGACGACATAAAACGCTCCGTAGATCGGCGAAGGGAATCGATTGAATAGCTGGCCGAAGAAGAGAGACTGCAGCCTTGACCGCTATATCGGCCGCCTCATTCCCACAGATACCAACGTGTCCTGGGAACCAGAGGAACGCCACCGACGGCCCCCAGGTGGAGCAAGCGCAGACAGTCCTGAATCCGGTGGACCAGAGGGTGGACAGGGTAGACAACTTGGAGACTGAGGAGAGAGCTGAGAGAGTCTGAAGAGATAACATACTGTATCCGCTGATGGCGGCGGATGTAGTGGACAGCCTGGAGAACAGCGTAAAGCTCCGCAGTATAAACCGAACACTGGTCGGGAAGCCGAAATCGATTTGGGGTGTCGCCACGAACATAGGCACTCCCTACACCTAACGATGTTTTCGAGCCATCAGTGTAAATAATTGTGGCTTCCTTCATTTGTGCACATAGAGCAGCAAATACCCGACGATAAACAAGTGAAGGGGTACCATCGTTGGGAAATTGACAAAGGTCACGGAGCAGGCAGATCCGGGGACGGAGCCAAGGCGGTGCTGTACCCCGTTGTCAAGAAGGTTTTAGGAAAGCGGAAGGAAAGAGAATGGAGCAGTTGACGGAAGCGGACTCCCGGTGGTAGTAGGGAGGAAGGGCGGCCTGCATACCCTACATCCAAGGAGGCGTCGAAAAAAATGTCATGGGCTGGATTAGCAGGCATGAAGACAGATGGCTAGCATAACGACTCAGAAGGACTGCGCGCCGATTGGACAGCGGAGGTTCAGCAGTCTCAGCATAAAGGCTTTCCACAGGGCTAGTGTAAAAAGCTCCAGACACTAAACGTAATCCACGGTGGTGGATAGAGTCAAGACGAAGAATAGACGGCCGAGCCGAAGAGTAGACTATGCTTCCATAATCCAATTTCGAGCGCACCAAGGCGCGATAGAGGCGGAGAAGGACCACTCGGTCCGCTCCCCAGGAGCGGAGGGTGTTGAGGGATCGCAGACACCGAGCCGAAAGATAGGAAACGTGGGAGGACCAGCACAGTTTTCTGTAAACATAAGACCCAAGAATTTAGCGACGTCCGAAAACGGAAGGTTGACAGGTCCTAGATGTAAGGAGGGTGGAACAAACTCCTTACCTCGCCAAAAATTAACACAAACGGTCTTACTGGAAGAAAAACGGAAGCCGGTTTCGATGCTCCAAGAGTGGAGGCGATCGAGACATCCTTGAAGACGTCGTTCAAGAAGGCTGGTCCGTTGAAAGCTGCAGTAGATCGCAAAATCGTCCACAAAGAGGGAGCCCGAGACATCAGGAAGGAGACAATCCATAATTGGATTTATGGCAATGGCAAACAGTACAACACTTAGCACGGAGCCCTGGGGTACCCCGTTTGCTTGGGAGAAAGTACGGGAGAGAGTAGTGTTCACCCGCACCCTAAATGTGCGCTCTGCCATAAATTCGCGAAGAAAAAGGGACAGCCGACCTCGAAAGCCCCAAGAGAACAGTGTGCGGAGGATGCCTGTCCTCCAACAGGTATCGTATGCTCTCTCCAGATCAAAAAATATTGCTACTGTTTGGCGTTTCCGGAGAAAATTGTTCAAGACGGTCAACTGCAGAACGATGCTTTCGGAAACCGCATTGGGCAGGTGTTAAAAGACTGCGGGACTCCAGCCACCAAGCTAAACGGCAATTCACCATACGCTCCAAAACCTTACATACACTATACTCGTGAGAGAAATGGGGCGATAGCTAGAGGGGAGATGTTTGTCCTTTCCAGGTTACGGAACAGGAACGACGATAGCTTCCCGCCATCGTCTGGGAAAAGTACTATCGGTCCAAATTCGATTATAGAGGCGAAGGAGGTAACGCAGACTATGGTATGATAAATGCAGCAACATTTGGATGTGGATACCATCCGGTCCTGGGGCGGAGGAGCGAGAAGAAAAGAGTGCATGTTGGAGTTCCCGCGTGGAGAAAACAGTATTGTAGCTTTCGCGATTTTGAGAGGAGAAAGCAAGAGGTCGCACTTCCGCTGCACGTTTCTTCGGGAGAAACGCTGGCGGGTAATTTGAAGAGCTCGAAATCTCGGCAAAGTGTTGACCCAATGAGTTAGAAATTGCGACGGGGTCCACTAATGTATCATGCGCGACAGTGAGCCCAGAGACCGAGGAGAAACTAGGCGCGCCTGAGAACCGTCGAATCCGATTCCAAACTTCTGAGGAGGGAGTGAAGGTGTTAAATGAGCTAGTAAAGAATTTCCAGCTTTCCTTCTTGCTATCGCGGATGACGCGACGGCATCGCGCTCGGAACTGCTTATAGCGGATACAGTTGTCCAAAGTAGGATGGTGGCGGAAAACGCGAAGAGCACGTCGCCGCTCACGTATTGCGTCACGGCATGCCGCGTTCCACCAAGGAACTGTGGGGCGCCGGGGCAATGCGGAGGTGCGTGGTATTGAACGTTCCGCAGCTGTAAGAATAACTTCTGTAATATGTGTGACCTCATCGTCGACGCTAGGAAAGTGACGGTCATCGAATGTCGCTAGAGACGAAAAAAGTGTCCAATCGGCTTCGCCAAACTTCCAGCGTCGCGGGCGCATATATGGCTGTTGAGGCTACAGTCTAAGGACACATGGAAAGTGGTCACTCAAGTGTGTATCATCAAGGGCGAACCATCCGAAGCGCCGAGCTAGCGTAACAGTACCGACCGAAAGGTCCAAATGAGAGAAATTTGTCGTGGAGGCAGACAAAAATGTAGGGTCCCCAGTGTTGAGGCAAACTAGATCCGCTTGGCGGAAGACGTCTAGCAATAGTGAGCCACGTGGACAAGGATGTGGAGATCCCCAAAGCGGGTGGTGTGCACTGAAGTCCCCAACCAGCAAATAGGGGGTGGAAGCTGACCAAGAAGATGAAGGAGATCAGCTCGTGCCATTGGTGTGGACGATGGAATGTACACAGTACAAAGAGAAAAGGTATATCCAGAAAGGGAAAGATGGACAGCGACAGCTTGGAAGGAAGTGTTTAAGGGGATTTGGTGATAATGGAGAGTATCATGGAGAAGAATCATGAGTCCGCCATGTGCTGGAGTGCCTTCAACAGAGGGGAGATCAAATTGGATGGACTGAAAATGGGGGAGAACAAAGCGGTCATGGGGACGCAGCTTTGTTTCCTGAAGACAGAAGACGACCGGCGAGTAGGATCGTAAGAGGATCGACAATTCATCCAGATTGGCTCGAAGGCCGCGGATATTCCAGTGGATAATGGACATAGGATGAACAGAAAATGGAGGAATGTGACCAAGGTTGCCGTCAACTTAGCGACTGCTCAGAGCTTGCGACCGACAGCATGGAATGGCATTCAGCCGAAGGCAGAAGATCCTGATCCATAGGTTGTTCAGGAGCAGCTCCTGCCACCAGCGATCGGCCGGTTGATCGGCCGCCAGCAGTGCGCCTCGGCGACACAGAAGACGGCCGAGGGCGATTTCCGCCAGGAGGTGCTGTAGATGAGACACGCCTTGGCAGAGAAGGAGATGAACTGGGTTTCTTAATAGCCTTCTTGGAAACATGATGCTTAGATGAAGGAGGAACCGATGGTTGTGAAGTTGGGGTACGTAAAAAATCTTCACGAGTATGCTCTGTTTTCGAAGTCTTGGTGTCTGACTTCTGGGCTCGAGATTTAGCAGAACCCAATGAAGGGTGAGCCATAGAGTGGGCAGGCGAAAGTGGGGAGGTTGAACGGGCGATCTTTGCGCTGGCCGATCTGACGACTGTGGCACTAAACTCTAAAGGTAAGGTCACAAGTCTGCGTGGCCGCCTCCTTTGTTGGCCAAGGAGAGGCAAGGACAGTGCTGTATTGTCCTGTCTGAGGCACGGTGGGCTGTCGACTGGCGAATAATTTTCGAGCAGCAAAGGTCGACAACTTTTCCTTCACTCTGATTTCCTGAATGAGCTTTTCATCTTTAAAAATGGGGCAATCTTGAGAGGAAGCAGCGTGGTCACCCATACAGTTAATGCAACGAGGGGATGGAGGTGGACAAGCACCCTCATGGGCATCCTTGCCACCCGTAACACATTTGGCCGGATTGGAACAGGACTGGCTGGTGTGATTGAACCACTGACACCGATAGCAACGCGTAGGGTTTGGGATGTAAGGGCGAACGAAAATTATCTCATAGCCTGCTTTGATTTTCGATGGGAGTTGAACTTTGTCAAATGTCAAGAAAACAGTACAGGTTGGAATGATGTTTGTGTCAACCCTTTTCATGACTCTATGAACAGCCGTTACGCCCTGGTCAGACAGGTAGTGTTGAATTTCCTCCTCGGACAATCCGTCGAGGGAGCGTGTATAAACGACCCCACGTGAGGAATTTAAAGTACGGTGCGGTTCCACCCGGACAGGGAAGGTGTGTAGCATTGAAGTACGCAGCAATTTTTGTGCCTGGAGGGCACTGACTATTTCTAACAACAAGGTGCCATTTCGTAATCTGGAACAAGACTTTACAGGACCTGCAATTGCGTCGACACCTTTCTGAATAATGAAAGGGTTGACCGTGGAGAAGTCGTGACCTTTGTCAGACCGAGAAACAACAAGGAACTGTGGCAACGATGGAAGGACTGTCTGTGGCTGAGACTCATTGAACTTACACTTGTGAGCAGACATAGTAGAAGATGAGGAAACCATTGCGAAAGTATCCCCCATGATTACTGGAGTCTCCGATGGCGCGCTCCTTCCTTGTGGGGGCCCTCTCTGAGGGCACTCCCGCCTTAGGTGATTGTTCACACCTCAGGTCACACCTCCCGACAAACGGACGGAGGGACCAATAGGCACTTTCGGAAGGTATCAGCTCGGGTAATCACCCCTCCCTGGGCCTGACCGTTACCAGGGGCTACGTATGTGTCCTACCTGTCTACCCGGGGCGGGGAATTATGCGTTACCCCGTCACTGGCTATGCATGGAAATGCGTGGGTCGGCCTTCAGACACGCACAGGGAGGAAAAAAGAGAAAGGGAAAGGAAAGGAGAGGTCTCAAACGCCGCAGCGGAGAAATGGGCAAAGAGAAGGGGAAGGAAAAGAGAAGAACAAGGGAAGGACGTAGCCTTGCAAGCGGAGAAAGCAAAGAATTTGTTACAGTTTCGAGCGTCCGTCTCCGGACGTAGGCACAAAACATACTCCCAGAGGGGGAGAAAGGGAAGGAAAGAGGCGGTTGTGAGGGGGGGGGGGGGCGAAGATGGGGGATGGGGAAGGACGCGGAAAGGGAAGGTATGCAGCCCGGAAAGGAAGGAATGCCACATTAGCTCGGGGTCCCGTGCTTGCTACGCATGTATCCACAAAAGAGTTGTGGACCCCCTGGGGGGAAAAGTTGGTTGTTAATCTCAGACATTTGGGACTGGCTTTCTCATGAGAGTATATGTTTACAACTGAAGCTGACATTGTTAGTTTCTTGCAGAGCTCTTCAGCAAAGACTAAGCTCTTGATTCACTCATATTAATATTTATCAGCCCGTTACTCATACTGGAGTCAAATACATAATAACTTTAACAGTTTTATTGATTACTACTTCCAAACAGAGCATGTTGTTGTTGTTGTTGTTGTCTTCAGTCCAGAGACTGGTTTGATGCAGGTCTCCATGCTACTCCATCCTGTGCAAACTTCTTCATATCCCAGTACCTACAGCAATCTACATCCTTCTGAATCTGCTTGGTGTATTTATCTCTTGGTCTCCTACGATTTTTTACCCTCCACGCTGCCCTCCAATACTAAATTGGTGATCCCTCGATGTCTTAGAACATGTCCTACCAACCAATCCCTTCTTCTAGTCAAGTTGTGCCACAAATTTCTCTTCTCCCCAATTCTATTCAATATGTCCTCATTAGTTGTGTGATCTACCCATCTAATCTTCAGCATTCTTCTCTAGCACCACATTTCGAAAGCTTCTATTCTCTTCCTGTCTAAACTATTTATCGTCCATGTTTCACTTCCATACATGGCTACACTCCATACAAATACTTTCAGAAACGACTTCCTGACACTTAAATCTATACTTGATGTTAACAAATTTCTCTTCTTCAGAAACGCTTTCCTTGCCATTGCCAGTCTACATTTTATATCCTCTCTACTTCGACCACCATCAGTTATTTTGCTCCCCAAATAGCAAAACTCCTTTACTACTTTAAGCGTCTCATTTCGTAACCTACTTCACACAGCATCACCCGATTTAATTCGACACAATTTCACTATCCTCGTTTTTGCTTTTGTTGATGTTCATCTTATACCCTCCTTTCAAGTCGCTGTCCATTCCGTTCAACTGCTCTTCGAAGTCCTTTGCTGTCTCTGACAGAATTACAATGTCATCGGCGAACCTCAAAGTTTTAATACCTACTCCGAACTTTTCTTTTGTTTCCTTTACTGCTTGCTCAATATACAGATTGAGTAGCATCGGGGATAGGCTACAACCCTGTCTCACTCCCTCCCCAACCGCTGCTTCCCTTTCATACCCCCTTGACTCTTATAACTGCCATCTGGTTTCTGTACAAATTGTGAATAGCTTTTCGCTCCCTGTATTTTACCCCTGCCACCTTTAGAATTTGAAAGAGAGTATTCCAGTCAACATTGTCAAAAGCTTTCTCTAAGTCTACAAATGCTAGAAACGTAGGTTTGCCTTTCCTTGATCTAGCTTCTAAGATAAGCCGTAGGGTCAGGATTGCCTCAAGTGTTCCAACATTTCTACAGAATCCAAACTCATCTTCCCCGAGGTTGGCTTCTACCAGTTTTTCCATTCGTCTGTAAAGAATTCAGGTTAGTACTTTGCAGCTGTGACTTGTTAAACTGTTAGTTCGGTAATTTTCACACCTACCAACACCTGCTTTCTTTGGGATTGGAATTATATTCTTCTTGAAGTCTGATGGAATTTCGCCTGTCTCATACATCTTGCTCACCAGATGGTAGAGTTTTGTCAGGACTGGCTCTCGCAAGGCTGTCAGTAGTTCTAATGGAATGTTGTCTACTCCCGGGGCTTTGTTTCGACTCAGGTCTTTCAGTGCTCTGTCAAACTCTTCACGCAGTATCATATCTCCCATTTCATCTTCATCCTCTTCCATTTCCATAATATTGTCCTCTAGAACATCGCCCCTGTATAGACCCTCTACGTCGATTTCTGTATCAGTCGCTATTTACTGAATGCGGACCTTACTACGAAAGCAGCCTAATAACTAGGGCACATACGGCTGAGTACTTTCACTTTTATTTCCGATTCAATAACACTACTGCCTTGGCAGAAGGATGAAAACTGACAGACGCGGAAATTGGCTACTAAAGTGTTCATTCCAGTATTAAACTGTCAAGGCCTTCAAAGTGTCAGTTATTTACAACACCGAAACTGAGACGAGCGCGATGGGGTAGCCACATGGAATGGCAGATGAGGAAGTGGGGAAATTCTTTACTTAATTCTTCGTGATCAAAAACGATAGTGACGTCGACATAAGAATGGAAGCACGGCATTAATGACCATGGTATGTTATGCCCGGAAAATGCCTTTATCCGACAGTGGCTGAAAAAGTGGTTGTTACTGATGACACCGTGCGATAACAATGACCGCTCGTCTGAATGGCCTTTGACTAGGTGCTGATAAGACACCGTGTCTGCGGGTTCCGGTCATAAAATCCATTCCAGCAATATATTGCTCTATCGTGTTAAGCTTAGTTTAGACAACAGGAAGCTACTGTTGAACTGAGCCGCTTGGAGGCCGTCCTCTCAATAGTACATTTTTACACCGCTGTAGGAACTAAAAACGATCAAGTATTTGTGTTATTTTGGAAGTAAGTCATCTATTCGTCTTCTCGAGAGTTCATTTATAACGCGAAATCACGGTAATCTCTTTCCAACGAAATACGACCCCTGACGGTGTAATTACTCGTTCACTATTAGATCCAGTCCAGCATTCTCAAACAGCCGCATTGTTAGCAGAACCTCATCTCCGCACGTTCAGCGAACACACTGTTGATGGACAACAGTTCATTGTGGGAGAATGACGCCTAAGAGCTGGGGCGAAAATTCGCTTTACAGCTCTTTTCCGCCTTTGACATTTTAAGAGAACTCCATTTCCATTCGTTATTTCACAAAATGCCAACTCCTGCGGTCTGGTTACAGCTATGACGCGAGACAGTCTCAAAAAAAGCAATGTAAGCGTTCACATTTCGTTAAAGTGATGCTGGATGCTGGAAGTATTCATCGCACTTCGAAACTGCATGTGATACGCTGTCGGATTCTGGAGTTTCATTTCATAGCAAGTTCCTAAGATTTAAATACCTTTAACATTTCGACATCTTGCTTCGTCGGCAGTCTGTGCTTTGCTATCAAGCAAGGGCATTTGTTATAGACCAAATATTTATTGTCCACTGTAAAGATATAGTGCTCCGTAGCTGATCGCTTCGTTAAAATTGGTGCTGTAATTAATTCACTGGAAAGAAGACGTTATCAGCAAGCTAAAATAATTGCTAATACCTTGGAAATATTACGTGACGGCTCGATTAAAGTATATTCTAACGGATGTCCGCAAACAGCTGGTTGCAATCGCAACTGCTGCCAACCAGATATTCTTGTGTAGTTACCGGCGAATCCATGCAAGCATTTGAATGTTGATACAAAATATGGCTTGTGTAAAAGAAGCCTTTGGCAGTTTAGCAATCAATGTTCATGGGACATTAATTACACGAGAACCACAAACTTTACATTGACGCGGAGATTCGAACCTGAAAATAACCTGTGCATCAATTTCTAGCTAATGCACTAGGAACAAACAAAATGATAGAGCTAAAAAAGGGCGACGCAAAGTTGGTAGTAAAAAGGCATTCTGTTCTTGAGATAGAAAGGGCAAGTAAGCTTTCGAAGATTAAAGGGCTGCTGACAAAAACGTGTAAATGTTATAGACTCTCAACCAGAACAATTCATAAAATATTAGGATTTTAATGAAAATTATTGCTTTCAGAAGAGAAATGGGAAAATGTGTAGATTTGCCTGCTCGAAACTTAAATTCACCACAGTAGAATCCACCAGGTTAATAATTGTTATCCAAGTACAAAAATTCGAAAAAAAAAATCACCTTGAGATACAAACATTTTGCCAAACAACGGGTTCTTACCGTGTTTTTTTATTTTATTTTCTTTATTTATTTTTTTTTCTCCTTTGAGTTTGACACTTATATTTTGATTTTATGCACTGGAAATGGTTGGTGGAAGACTGCGACTCTCAAAACAATGGGTTTGTTTACGAAATAACTTCCTGCTACGCTACCAGTCACAATTATGTTTATATTTTGCACTATGCTTTTCGGGAAGTGATTCCTATTTTAAAATGCTTTTTTCGTATGCTATTCGATTTATTCAGTTATCCGCAAATCAAAACCATCACGAATAAATGCCACAGCACAAGAAAAACGTACTTGTTTAGCTTTTACAAACTTTTCTTTTGGAGGAACGCAGTTTTGCTTTTATTGACAAATGACAAGATACTTCTGGGACAAGTTCCGCTATGGTAATTTTTTTTTTTTTTTTTAAATTATGCGGTTCGCCGGCTTTCAAAACGAACATTTATGTAAGACGTCAAATTATTCATATAGAAATATGTGCAAGAGAATTTTAAAATTGGATCAGAAGAAATGGTTAAATCCTTTCGCTATCGTTCTTTGTTCATTAATTCATTATTTCTTTCCTAAATTAAAACAACGAACAGAATTATTCAATACTGCTAGCTAAAGACACTATTATGCACATAGGCGAAAATGGGTGTGGAACACAAAATATTTAGAATAGCTTTGGAGTAAATGAATGAATCAACCGGCTCTCACAGATTACCATTCGAAAATAAAACGAGAAAGCAGAAAATGAGACTTTTGATGACAGCCAAGAGTTGTCGTTACACATCTTCCAAACACAATACTCATTTTCTCGAGAAAAAGATGATTCAGACAAATGATAACTGGCAGGCAGCTAATAATCTTACTCATAGCTACACTAAAGCAGTCGCAGATTTACCTGAAGCACGATCTCTACACATGTGACGCCAGGGCTCCACCACATGAATTCGACACCTGTTGCTCGTCGCTTTCTTGCCGTAACTGCTGTAGAATGAACGGCGCAGCCTGTCATCACGTTGGTAGCCGTGGATTGTGACGGACATCTAGCGGCGTTTTGAATAAACTGTATGACAACTAGCTACTGAGTTGTTGCAGGTCAAGATTGAGAGCTCGTAGTCAGTTTGAATTTCATTGAAATGAGACAACTTACTTCGTGTAATTATTTACATTTGCACACAATTTCGCCACGCATTTAAAGCAATACATTTTGAATCTTAGCCATGCTTGATAAAATGTGAAGCGTAATCGGTAACATAATAAAATTATTCCCTGTACATTAGCCTATTTATAAGTAAGAAGTTTTCTTGCTTGAATTTATTACAGGGTTATATTTGCGACTTGGCAAACTGCTTTCATCACGAAGTTTCGTTACAACATACATTAAGCTTCAAATGGCGGTGTCACTCAACAAAATATCCATTCTTTATAAAGGCGCGCCCAAGGATTTTATACATAGGAAAGTGCAAATGAAATAAATTTCAATGTGTTGATACGGGCGTTATAAGCGATTTAGACACGAAGGAAGGTTTGCTAAACGTGTATAAAAGCCCCTCCCCTTTCATTTGCACTAATAGAAATTCATTGCGTGTGTGCCTTCACATTCTTCATTAATGTTTGAGGACTAGATTGTTAGTCACTTGCAAGCTACACAAAGCTGTAATACAATAACTTTTACGTAAACGTTTATCCCTAATTTGGCATTTTAGGGTATCAGAAATAATATGTATACATCAAACACTGTGGACCAGCAGTGCAAAGAAAGCACCAGTTCTACAGCCTCTTAATTTTCACTGTGCTGTGTGGTATTTTTATAGCTTGATCTAATGTGATTTTATATTGGATCCTCAGGAGCAATTGACCAGAATAGATAGGATCATGAAAAGATATTATAAAATAATCATCAACGAAAGTAAAACAAGAGTAATGGAGTGTTGTCAATTTAAATCATCAACCTGTCTCATTAGATTAAGAAGTACATGGTTTTTTTAATTGCAGAAAGGTAATAGCAAGGGTTAAAATTGGAAAAAGAGAAATTTGTTTATTTCAAATTAAAATTTGTATGTTAGGAAGTATTTTTCAGGAGTGTAGCCTTGTAAGGGAGTTAAACATGGTTTATAGCCAGTTCCAGCAAGGAGAGAACAGAAGCTTCTGAAACATGGTGCTACAGAATAATGCTCAAGATTAAATTGTATAGCTAATGAGAAAGGACTGAACAGAACTGGTAAGAAATAAATTTAAGGTACAACTTGACTAAATATTTGTTGATAGAATACATCTTGGGGATCAAGTAATTGTCAGCTTAGTAATGGAGAGAAGTGTGAGGGTGAAAATTGTAGGGGGAAACCAAGACTTGACTATATTAAGCAGCTTCAGATGGATGCAGGTTGCAGTAATTATGCAGAGTTAAAGAGGCTTGTACAGGATAAACTAGCGTGGAAAGATGCATCAAAACTCTCTTCAGACAAAGGACCACAAGAACAACATACTTACAAGAAAGTTTTAAAAATTGTAATTTCCTCTATATAATTACAACAATGGATTTTAGTAAACAAAAGCAGGCTTTATAAGTAGATATAGCATTATGTAGCATTTGCAAATCATGAATGACATTATGGAAATGGGCAACGAGTAGGAATTGCCATTAAGAAAGCTTTGGACTCAATTTTAATTTGAACTATATGTGAGTAGCAGGGAGTTGCTGTTGTGAAAGACAGTATCGAGAGATGAAACTGTATCAAACAGGCATTAATTCCAAGTTATAGTAAAAGCTGTGTTCAGAAAGCAGCGGAAGTACTGTGTATTCGTCTACTCGCTACCACTGTGTCAGTCATCACCATGCTGTGCACTTAGAATAGTTCGAGATATCAGCATACTACCATCACACAGGAGATAGGCACTAGTGTCAGGAACAGAGTTCCCCAGTTATAAGATTATTACAACTTTCATTTGCCGTGGGCTTTCTTGAGAATTACAGAGTCTTGTAGGTGAGTCACAGTTAAAGTTTTACAAGCTGCCCACACTGTCATCCTTCATTGATTGCACTGATCGAGGTACGACTCATGTTATCCAAAGAATGTTGGTCTCCTCCCTCTCAGGACATGAGACTTCTTCAGTGTTAATATACTGAAGATAGACTTCATCAGGAGAGTGGCCAAATAGATAATGTGGCATAAAAACTAATCTAAGGATTTCTGGAGGAAATAGTATGACAAGGACAAAGGAGGAGTAATAGATCTCAGTGGAAAACGTTGGAACAGCAATTTTTTTGATGTTATATCATTTGCCTCTAGTGCAGATAAACTTCAACAGCTAATGGAAGAACTTAATATATCAGGTTTGAAGATAGACACGAAAATCAATCACAATAGGACTTAGAAATTATAATCAAAACAATGACAAATGTTAGTATAATTTAACAGTTAAACCTTAGAACCAGTTCTTGAGTTTTTATATTTAAGGATGTTGATGCAGCAACCCAATGGAAAACAAAGATCTAATGTGTATTATGAATTTTGATTTATGGTAGTGAAACTTTTGATGCAAAAACCAATCCATAGCTGAGGGCTGCTCTGTGAACAATAGAGACGCAAATGGGTCAGGGAAGAGTCTGCAGTTGAAGGTACAATAATGACTGCAATTAGAAGGAAATTGTGTTGGACATCACACATACAGGGTGACCTATGGGAAACAGTTTTCCAAATGAACAGTAGTATGTTGATTTTAAAGAAAAACAAAACATTTTAATAGAAAATCAAAGATTGACATCTTCTGTTTGATTTACATAGTCACTTATGAAAAATCATGTCATCCAGATGACAGCCATTCACTCAAACTCTTTTCAGCTATCTGTCTGGAAATAGTTGGGTCAAAATGCTTTAGTCAGTCAAATCCACCACTTCATTAAATTTTGGGGTTCATTAACATTGAAATATTCTTTCAAATACCCCAAGAAAAAGTTGTAAGTGGACAAGTCCACTGGCTGTGGTGGCTAGAGCACTTCACTGAAATGAGAAATGAGGCATGCAGACAAAATGATCCTCACAACTGACATGGAATCATTAGCAGCATGTGAGGTTGTACTGTCCTGTTGCAAATAAGCAGTTCCAGCATTTATCTGTCATCTCCTCAGTTCTGGATGGAAGAATGAGTTCAGTATGTATGTGTAACATCCTGTGTTCACTGTCACTGTTTGCTGCCTCCTCAAAAAAGTAAGACCTGATTACACCCACAGCACACTGCACCACAGACTCACATCTTGAGAGTGAAGAAATGTTTCGTGGATTACACAAGGCTATTCAGGGTCCCAAAACCAATAGTTCTGTTTGTTAACAAACCCATTTAATTGAAAAGTGCCTCATTGCACATAAGCACTATACCATCTGTATCTGCTTCAAAAATTACCTGCAAACGAACAGTCTTCTTGTTACTGGAAATCCCTATCTTTGATATTTTAAACCCCCAACATTTTGTACAGATGTAGTTTTAACTCAAAACATAACATTTTTGCCACAGACTCATTGCTCGTCCACAGACTGTGTGCTTGCAGATTGTTTCAGACTCTTGATGGTAGTCTCCCTTGCAATGGTGATGTTTTCAGGTGCTTTTTTATAAGAGACTGGGCGCTGCTTCTTAAGAATGCATCCTGCTGTTATGGAAGGACTGTAGTATAACATTGTCAGGTGTCCTCACTTTTTTATAAGGAACTGGTGGCTTCTTCTTAAGAATGTATCCTGTTGTTTTGGGAACTGTAACCCAACTGTAGGATCCACCGTGTTGCAACGAAAGACTCAGCACTTGAGCCGGCCGAAGTGGCCGTGCGGTTAAAGGCGCTGCAGTCTGGAACCGCAAGACCGCTACGGTCGCAGGTTCGAATCCTGCCTCGGGCATGGATGTTTGTGATGTCCTTAGGTTAGTTAGGTTTAACTAGTTCTAAGTTCTAGGGGACTAATGACCTCAGCAGTTGAGTCCCATAGTGCTCAGAGCCATTTGAACCATTTTTGAACTCAGCACTTGAGACAAAGGTGTTGTAAATGAACACACAATGTTCTTCATCCGCTGTTCCATTGTTATACAAATTTGCAAACAGTCCTGAAATGGATGACACATGTTCTGCCTATGTCCCATCACTTACAGTGCTGTACTGGCCAATGTAAAAACTGTGTTTGCCATAGGTCACTATGTAGTTGGACAAGTGGGTGTAAATGGACCAAGGAATTTCATTGCTGGACTCCAGGAGATATGAACAGACTATGGAAATGATGTAAAGGAAGATGAGAGGATGGGATTAGAAAATATGCAGGAACAACATGAAGATTTACAACTGAAGACTATAATGCATGGATAAGTCTAAAGGAATTACATGCAGCAGTGGATGTTGGATGGCTAATGGCAGATATTAGCTTCCAAAGCAGATACTCTCTCCAAAAACCTAGTTCCATCTGTTTAAAATAACCCACTTATTTCAAAATAACTTAGTAAGTTCTTAATTTTCAAAATGCAAAGTTTATATTTTCAAAATACTGTTGTTTAACGGAGAATTTACTTCACTGTTTGAATGTTCCACAATGAACATATGTTCTATTATTGGCACAGTTACTTTATTAAAATAGTAATAATAATAATTTAACCAGTTTTGATGGCTCTCTTTCTCTGCAGTAAGAAACTGTATAGGAATAAGTAATTTAGTGTTGTGTGATGTAAAAATAGGTAAAGTGGGATAAAGACAAATATTTGATACTAGGTGACGGCTTTCACCAGTGGCATAATCTCAGTGGCTGCTGGGACTTCACCTTTTCAGGTGTACTTTCATGGTCTGGCTGTTAGCTGGTGAAGCCAATGAATGTGAAAGCAAAAACCCTGGCTGTGGTGAAAGGTTCATCTGTAGTTTAGCCCACCTGCAAAAATCACCACTCATATCACTTTAAAGTTGTCACTTTTTACAAAAAATGTGTAGTGTTTCCTGTGTCACAGGTCAAAGATGGTGACTAGTATAGAATATTCCTCTTTATCTGTAAAGTGGACAAAGCTGTGCTTCACAGCAGTATAATGTGTTGTTTGATACAGAGCTACTCAAATTTCCAATATAACCATCTACTTTAAGGATACCAATACTAGTCATATCTTTTATATGAGAGTAAAACACTACATTTTACCAACACATGGTTGTGAGACTGAATGTGTCCCATTTTCTTACAGTTACCAATTAAAGTGGTCACTTATGACACATGCAGTATTTACTTGTATACTGCAGACAACACCCCTCCGCCTCTCCTTTTCATGAATCTATGGCAGTTACAATACAATTAGGAAGCATAGCCAAAGTAGAGAGGTTAGATAAATACACACTCATGGCCCACATTATTTTCACTCTCTGTATATCTAGCCTCCATTATATGCAGAGTTAAGATTTCTACAGCATGCTATATGTAGCTCATTATTATTTTCATAGCATCTAACACACATATTGTCACTGTTCCAAGTTTTGTTTAGAGAGTCGTAGTCTGAATAAGATGCTATGATGCATCATTATAATTGATGGACCTTTTATGAAGTAGTTCCTCATTGAAGTTGTCATTACATGTTACATTTGTAACTATTTTGTAAATGGAGACCTTTTTTGCATGTAACATTTCTAAAGACTTGAACTGAGAAACCATGAGAGCATAAAAAATAAGATAATTAAAAAGAAACCTTCACACAAGTGCACAAGTGGAAATGAAGACTGACTTTTCAGTATGGTTGTATGTTGAGTCTGCAGGGACTGCATGAGCCTGCCAAAGAACTTCATTACACGTCGGGTGAGAGGTATCCTCTGTGCACCAGTTTTTGTGCCAGTGGTTCAAGGAACACACACATACTGACCCCATATGACTGTGATGTACAGATTCTTTTCCTGCAACTACATCTGCAGTACATCTACACCTACATCAATATCTACATTGAGACACCTCAATCCTCCTTATGGTGTGTGACAGAGGGTACCCTGTATCTCTACTAGTCAATTCCTTTACTGTTTCACTTGCATACAGAATGAGGAAAAAATGACTATCAATAAGCTTCCTTATGAGAATTTCTCATATTTTATCTTCGTGGTCCTTATGTGCAACGAAATCGTTCTGCAGTCAGTTTCAAATGCCAGTTCTCTAAATTTTCTCAATAGTGTTTCTCGAAAAGAACGTCGCCTTCCCTCCAGGGATTCCCATTTGAATTCCTGAAGCATGTCCATAACATTTGCATGTTGTTCGAACTTACCAATAATATACCTACAAGCCAGCCTCTGAATTGCTTCATTGTCTTCCTTTAATCCGACCTGGTATGGATCGCAAACTCTCAAGCAGTATTCAAGAATAGGTTACACTAGTGTCCTATATGTGGTCTCCTTTAAAGATGAGCCATGTAGGGGGTAGCCACGCGGTCAGAGGCGCCTTGCCACGGTTTGTGCGGTACCCCCGTCGAGGTTCAAGCCCTCCCTCGACCATGGGTGTGTGTGTGTTGTCCTTAGCATAAGTTAGTTTTAGTTAGATTAAGTAGTGTGTAAGCTTAAGGACTGATGACCTTAGCAGTTTGGTCCCATATCAATTTACCACACTAAGTAGGACCATAGTTGAAAGTAATGCTAGAGGCAAGGATGCTGCTCCCCATACATCCTGTAACATCTCATCACTATTGTAGCCAACTTCCACCAAAGAAGTGAGAGATGCATCTTGTGTGATTAATAACCCAGTATTGTATTTGGTGATGAGAGCAGATTCTGCCTAGTGATCAATGATAGTCATCTGTGAATGCAACATTGTCCAGGAGAGTGGACACTTCCAAGGTGTGTCACACAGTGACATGCACAACCATCATGAGTATCATTGCGTGGAAAGCCATAACCTACAACTTTTTGTGTTTTTAAAAGGAAAACTGATCAGAGGAGAACTACAGTCCTACAAGAACAATGCTTAACGGGAAATAGCATATTCCTAGAACCCTCTTTCAAAATTGGTTCCTGAAACTTTTAAAGTAGGCTTTATCTGATGGTGTCTGTCTTCAAGTGTCTGCCAGTTCAAGTTTTTCAGTATCTCTGTGAGGCTCTCCTTTGGCTCAAGCAAACCTATTACCATAAGTACTGGTCTCCTTTGCATAAATTCAATGTTCCCTTACAGTTTTATCTGGTAGGAGTTCCACACATTTGGGCCATATTCTAGGGTGGGTGACTGAGTTTTTTCTAAGCACTCTTCTTTTGTAGGCTGATTGCACTTTCTGAGTATTCTACAAAGTCTGACATCTGCTTTGTGACTAATGAAGCTGTCTGATCATTCCATTTCATATCATTACAAATTATTATATTCAATAACTGATTCCAGTTGTGATTAACTGGTATTGTAATCATAGGATACTACATATTTTTGTTTTGTCAGGTTTACAGTTTTACATTTCTGAAAATTTAAAGTAAATTGCCAATCTTTGCACCACTTACACATCTAATCAAGATCTGACTGAACATTTATGCAGTTTGTTTCATACAGTACATCATGGATAACTGCATCATGTGCCACATTATTAATATACAGTAAGAACAGCAAGGTTCCCAACACACTTCCCTGGGGTATATCTGAAGTTATTTGTACAGTCTTATTTGGCTCCTTTCGCTCGGAAGGGGTCCCTTGGATCACTCCCTTCCCAGGTTCCTACAAGTCGGAAAGAGGACACTCACCATTGGCTGAAGCGCCCACAGGTAGCTGGTCATAGGGTTTCATGATCCTCCTCAGTTCCTGAGACTGAATCAGTGAAGCCCTCCAAGCCAGGGGAACCCAAGGAGCAGTGAGAGAAATCTAAAAAAAATAAAAAAAAGATGACCTCCCTAGAACAAAGAAATTGCGGTGGCACTCACACCACCGCTACCTACAAGCTCCGCATCTGAGGATGAGGTGGAGGTGGAGGTGGAGGTTCTGGCATCTGCTGAGGGCCTAGATCTCACTGGATCCTCAGAAAAAATGAATGTCGAATGCACAGGTACTCAGTCGGTGGCAGCAGGTGCCCTTGAGGAGTAAACTGCCTCCTTTATCGCTTGATGCCTTCCCAGCCTCATGATGATGTCATCCTCCAGTGGAATTGCGGCAGTTTCTTCCACCACCTGGCTGACCTACGACAACTGTTAAGTTTTACACCTGCTTTGTGCATTGCCCTCCAAGAAACCTGTATCCTGGCAATGTAAACCACTGCCCTTCGCGACTATAGGGGATATTACAAAAACCGTAGCAAATGTAATAGAGGGTCAGGTGGAGTTGGCGTCTATGTCCTGCAGTTGGTATGCAGCGAACCTGTGCCCCTTCAAACTCCTCTTGAATCTGTGGCTGTCAAGATAAGGACAATGCAGAAATCAGTGACTGCAATGTATATCTTCCTCCAGATAGTATAGTACCTCTGAACATATTGGCTGCACTGATTCATCAACTCCCTAAACCTTTCCTACTTTTTGGAGATTTTAAAGTCCATAACCCCTTGTGGGGTGACACCATGCTTGCTGGCTGAGGTAGAGATGTCGAAACTTTACTGTCTCAACTGGACCTCTGCCTCTTAAATACTGGGGCAACCATACATTTCAGTGTGGCTCATGATACTTTCTTGGCCACTGATTTATCACTCTGCAGCCCAGGACTTTTCCCATCTGTCTACTGGAAAGCCCATGATGACTTGTGTGGTAGTGACCACTTCCCCCATCTTCCTGTCACTCCTCCAGCATCATTGCCCCGGACGCCTACCCAGATGGGCTTTAATCAAGGCAGACTGGGAAGCTTTCACCTCTGCTGTCACCGTTGAATCTTCCCCACACAGTAACATTGCTGTGGTGGTTGGGCAGGTCACCAGAACTATCGTTTCTGCAGTGGAAAACGCGATCCCTTGTTCCTTAGGGCACCCTCAGTGAAACACAGTACATAAATTGGTGGTCGCTGGCAATCGCTGAGGCCATTAAAGAGCATAGGTGGGCTCTACAATGACATAAGCAGCACCTTTCCTTGGCGCACCTCTGTGACTGTCTTCACCAGCTCATAAAAAGACGGAAACAGGAGTGTTGGGAGAGGTACGTCTCGACCATTGGGTACCATACATCGCCTTCACAAGTCTGGATGAAGGTCAGACATGTCTTTGGGTACCAGACCCCGACAGGTATACCCGGCATTCATATAAATGGAGTGTCATCTACTGATGCTAACGCAATTACCGAGCACTTTGCTGAGCACTATGCTTGAGCCTCAGCATCGGAGAATTACCCCTCAGCCTTTTGTACGTTCACTACATGCCACAGTGAACCATATAATGCTCAATTTACTGTTGGGACCTCTTCAGCACCCTTGCATATTGCCTTGAGACATCTCCTGCACCAGATTGGATCCACACTCAGATGATTAAACATCTCTCGTCGCACTACCAGTGACATATCCTTGTCATCTTCAACAGCATCTGGAGCGATGGCGTATCCCCCTCACAATGGCGGGAGAGCATCATCATTCCAGTGCTCAAACATGGTGAAATTGGTCCCTCAGCCTCACCAATGTTCTTGTAAGCTGCTAGAACATATGGTGAGTCGGTGATTGTGTTGGCTCCTGGAGTCACGTAGCCTACTGGCTCCATGCCAGGGCAGTTTCCGCCAGGGCCGGCTCTACTGCTGATAATCTAGCACCCCTTGAGTCTCCTGTCTGAACCAGCTTTTTCCAGATGCCAACACCTGGTTGTCATCTTTTTTGATTTAAGAAAAGCTTATGACACGACCTGGCGACATCATATTCTTGCTACATTATATGAGTGGGGTCTCCGGGGCTGGCTTCCGATTTTTATTCAAACTTCCTTTCACTCTGTCCTTTCTGTGCCCAAGTTTGTGCCTCCCATTACCAGGAGAATGGAGTCCCAAAAGGCTCTGTATTGAGTGTGTCTCTATTTTTAGTGGCGGTTGAAGGTCTAGTAGCAGCTATGGGGCTGCCTGTCTCACCTTCTCTGTATGCAGATGACTTTTGCATTTCCTACTGCTCCTCCAGCACTGGTGTTGCTGAGCAGTGCCTACAAGGAGCCATCCACAAGACACAGTCACAGGCTCTAGCAAATTGCTTCCAGTTTTCAGCTGCGATGTCGTGTGTTCCGTACTTCTGTTGGCATCGTACCCTTCATCCGGAACCAGAACTTTACCTTAATGACAATCCACGCACTGTAGTGGAGACTTATCAATTCTTAGGACTGGTTTTCGACACCTGAGTGCTTGGCTTCCTCATTTTCATCAGCTTAAGCAGAAATGCTGGCAGCACCTCAATGCCCTCTGCTGCCTGAGCAACACCAACTGGGGTGTAGATCTTTCTACACTGCTGCACCTCTACAGAGCCCTTGTTCAATCCCACCCTTACTGTGGGAGTCTGGTTTATTGTTCAGCGGTGCCCTCAGGATTGCAGTTACTAGACCCAGTGCACCATTGCGGAGTTCGACTAGTGACGGGAGCTTTTAGGACATGTCCGATGTCCAGCTTACTGGAGGAGGCTGGAGTCCCTCCATTGCAAATCATGCTTGCACAACTCCTCACTGGTTATGTTGCACACATTTGTAGCTGTCCTGAGCATCCAAATTAATGCCTCCTTCTCCTAACCGTGGCGGTTCATCTCCTGCATCAGCGGCCCAGGTCAGGGATTATGATTGCGTTTTGCGTCCAATCCCTTCTGTCTGAACTGGAGTCCTTCCCTTTACCACCCCTACTCCAGGTCCATTCATGTACACCTCCATGGTGTATGCCTAGGCCGCAGCTTTGCGTGACTTTAAGGACTCAGTTCCTCCTGAGGCTCTCCTCTGTCACTTCCTCTTGATTCTTGACATGTCCGTGGGCTCTGAAGTGGTTTACACTGATGGCTCGATGGCTGATGATCACATTGGCTTCACCTTTGTTCACAGAGAACATACTGAACAGCACTTCTTGCTGGATGGCTGCAGTGTTTTCACTGCAGAGCTGGTGTCCATGTCTCGTGCTGTTGAGCATATCTGTTCATGCTCTGGTGAGTCGTTTCTTATCTGTAGTGACACCCTGAGCAGCCTCAGCCAGCTTGAAAGTGTGAGTGTCACCAGCCAAAGGAATGTTCTGTGAATAGTATATTTCAATACATTTCATTCTTTCCTTTTTTCATGCCATCATGTAGAACCGTAACAACAATGTGTGCATATTTCCTGATGTACACATACCTTCCCCCTACAACACTTGACAGTTCTCACCTTTTGACAGGTTTCTAGCCAGTAGTTTCATTGTGTTTACCTGTGTATATTTGTGTGTACGCTGATGTGTGTGGGAGTGTGTGCAGCCTGATTCTTTGGCCTTCTTATCTGAAGATAAGTAGTAGGTTATTGCAAACCACAGAAACCAGTAAGGACTTCTGCGATAGAAGTAGATGAATATGGAAGGAGGGAGAAATAGATAGATCCACAAACGAGAAGTAAGAAAGGAAAAAGATAGATGTGGTTGCTAAGATTGAAGAAGAGAAAGAAGACAGTCCCAAAGACAGGAAACCCTTCCCACTCCCCTTCCCCAGGACCCCTACCTCACCGGTACTTGAGTGAAAAGCTGGAGGAGGTATGGTGTTAAATCGTCTCCTACAGAATGAACATTCCCACCTTCACCTTTGAGGTCCCTGAAGAAAACCTTTGCAACCCTACGGAAACGGCAAATGGTGAAGAATCAGGCACACTTGTTTGTGAGTGTCGTTTGAAAGGTGTGATGTGTGTGTTGTGTTAGTCATGATTTATCTGTTAGTGTACATCATGCTTTTACCTACAATACCCACCCCCTTTCAAAATCAATACAAACCCTCCTCTCTACATCACACCTCATAAAAGGTATCAAATATTCTGTACCAAGTATAAAATTATATATTCCATTATCACAGTCATTTAACTAGTCACACAATATTTTGTTTTCCACAAATATAATATTCTATTCAGTTTACTAGGAAAAATCGATTATCGTACATTCAGTGTGAGAATGGTATTCTCACGAATTTGGAAATTGTTTCAAAAGTATGGTTCTCCCTATTTACTTAGGACTAGGATTTCCCAGCAGCTTTCAAGAAAACCATTTTTTGGAATCATTCATATTAATAGATTTAATGAAGTGGACTTCACCCAGACTTCTGTCCACAGATTTGCACAGAGACTGGTGAAGCGATTATTTTCAAAGACTAATTCAGGCAAAAATAAAACCTAACTATACGTGGAGAGTGGGAGAGACTGACTGGCTAGGCAGACTTAGTCTATCTTACCTCAGGGGTAATGTACGCACCAATTCCCATCTCATGTCGCTGCCTAGCAAGTCAGAATAAGTTGGGATAAGACGGGACGAGTGAGGACAGGTAGGGGCATCCCTGGAATAACCGAGGACAACGCAATCAAAATTCTTACCGGGCACAACTCTCTAACAACCGAGGTGATGCAGTCATACTCCTAGCGGGCACAACTCTCTAACAACTGAGGATGACACAGTCGCCCACCAGAAGCAGTTTTGGGTAATGTAATAACAATTCCTCACTGGTATGTTTCTCTAACAAACTGTAAGTGAGGGATGATGGAATAGTGTAAGAAGTAGGGGGGGGGGGGGGGGGGGGTAGTGTAAGAAGTTGGGGGAATTCAGTGCAGGAAAATTTTATTACAGAAGAAACATCAAAAACAACTCGGGGTTGTCACTCCGCCCGTTAACACCAAACGTTAACGTCTCTGGGAGATATACAACTTTATGTCCCTTCTCTGATCCAGTTGTAGGATCTACTAAGAATAAGGCTTTGGAATGTTTTACCGTTTGTATTCAGTAAGATCCTTCATATTTCTGAAAAAAACTTATGTGTCTCTTTCTTCAGCACAGATTTGTGAAGATATTTTTTACCAAAACTAGGTCATCGACCTTGAACTGAGGTTCAACCACATTCTCATTATGTTTACTCACTCTTTGTTGTGTCTTTTCAACTAAATTTCTGGAAACTATTCCCTGATTAAGATCGTAATCAACAGTAGGTTGTTCAAGCCAATTAAAACATTTAATCAGAGGTTCTCCTACAAAAGGTTTGCCTATTACTTCTAAAGGTGTTAATCCAGTTGATAAATGTGGTAATTCATTTAAAGTAAGCTCAAAGTCTTTAATTTTCGTCACCCATAAAGTATGCTTTTCATAGCAGTAGGTGTGGCATAATTTCCCTATTTCTTTCATAGCTCTTTCACATGGATTTGAGGATGGGTCATAGTTGAACCTGATGAATATCTTCCCAAGCTAGAAATTCTTTAAATTCGTTACTGAGAAATTGTGGTCCATTATCTGTGAGATATCATTTTGGTTTTTCTACCTCCAGAAAGTACTGTTGCAAACAGTGTATAACTGTCTGTGTATTTGCTCTTTTGATAGGATATAACTTAACATATTTTGACCAGCACTCTATGATGACCAAAATGTATGTCACTCCTTTCCTTTAGGAATCAGTCCAAAAAAATCTGCTGCTGTAAGATTGTGTAATGACTTAGGAATAATTGGATACATTTTGTACCTGAGTGTTACTCTCTTTCACCTTCTGACACCTTTCACAAGTCCTAATTAAAGATGCTACTTTATGTCCTAGCTTCTTAAAATAATAGAACTTATTCATATGAGCTATACACTTTTTTATCCCGAAGTGTCCATATCCTGTATGAACATGCCACACAATGTTGTCTTCCATTAACTTCAGAATGCATATGCGCCAATATTGCAATGTTACACTGTCTCTCCAAAACAAATTATGCCCTATAATTTTCCACTTTCCTCCTTGATTGGGAAGTAAGGAATTTCTGATACACGTAGCAAACATTTCTGTAAGATAGGGATCATGATGGATGTTTTCTGTTATTCTTCGAGCCATTTCTTGTACCCTGGTGTGCAGATATTCTACAGCCATAAAGTTAATTGCAAAAATTATGCCAGGTCCTCCTGTATGTTTAAACTCTTCCATACCTGTAGGTAACCTAGACAAAGCATCTGGTACTATATTCTCAGAACCTATTACATACTGTATCCTAATGTCGTATTCCTGTAGGAACAACATCCATCGCATTACTCTACTATGTAACAATCACCTACTCATTAGAAAAGATAAAGCTTGATGATCTGTATAGATATGGATTTCTGACCCCCATACTAGTGTTTGAAATTTCTGGAGACTCCATACAAATGCTAACAGTTCCTTTTCAGTAGCTGTGTAATTTAATTCATGTTTATTCAGACTACAGCTAGAAAAGGCTACGGTTCGATGTTCTCCATGATCTAGGTCCCACTCTCCTTGGAATAGTTCTGCAGCAATACCATCATCAGATGCATCGGTTGAAATTTTAAATGGCTTGCCTATAATCGGATAATGTAGTACGGGTGATTCTATTAGTGCTCTCTTGACGTTTTCAAATGCATCATTTGCCTCTTGATCCCAAAACCCACGATATTCCCTTTCTTAACAAAAGTAAAATTCTTGGGTCGTTCAGTTCTCGACTTGTCTATAGTATCCAGCCATTCCTATACATCCCTTCAATTGTTGTATGTTTCCAGGCGGTGGACATTCTTTAACAGCTTTTATGCATTCAGGATTCAGTCTAATCCCCTGCACCCCTACAATATGCCCCAAAAACCCAAGCTCTTGCTGCGCAAAATGCGATTTAGACAATTTCACTGTAATACCTTCTTCTTTAAATCTTTTCAGAGTCTTACTCAAGGTTAGACAATGTTCTTCCCAGGTAGCTGAAATTATGGGGATATCATCTACATATATTATTAAATCCTTTAACAAATCTCTCCCTAATGCCTCGTTGAATGCACCTATAAATACTGATACTGAGATATTAAGTCCAAATGGTAACACATTGAAATGATACGATTTACCATCAAACAGAAAAACGATATACTTTTTTGATTCAGGATGTAACCTAATTTGCCAATATCCCGCAGTCAGGACAATTGTGCCAAAAAACCTTGCTTTCTCAAATTTGGATAACAATTCATTGATGTTAATGGGTCTGTCTCGTTCTGTCTCTATATGCTTATTCAACGTATGCGCGTCTAGCACTAATCGCACACCTCCTCTATCACTACTAAAGGGTTATTCATGACACTAGAACTACGTTCTATTATATTGTTGTCAATTCTTTTGTCACTTTTCTCCTTAACTGCTTCTTTCAAACTTACCGGTATTAGATATGGCTTACAGAAAAATGGAGTGCCATTTTTTATTTAAAACTTACATATGTAATCGCTGATATTACCGGGACGATTGGAGAATACTTCTTCGTATTCCATTAAAATTACATATAAATCTGGCTTTTGTTTGTCGATTAATATTGGAGATTCATTTACTTTGTTTTGTACGTCAGCTCAATGTGATACGTGATTTACATTATCAATCTCTGGTGACAATCGTGCTGTAGCAGTTAATCGTCGTCATTGATACTCAGTTGTTTGTTTACCAATGTAGCTGTCTGTCACAAACAGTACCCAATATCTACTTTCCCCTTTCCCAAAACATAGAAGATTTTCCTCAAAGTTTCAAATGACTTTAAATTTTAATGGCCAATCTAACCCAAATAATACATTTCTATTGATATTTTCTACTATTAACAATGCCTAACAAAACAAATTATTTCCAATGTGGCAGTTCACCTGGGTTTCGCATTTCACAACGTTTCTCTTCGTTCCTGTTATACCAACTATGTAAACTCCCGTTACTGGTAACAGATGTCTAGTCTGTCATGTGCTAAAGAATGCACTAGAAATGAGTTGACACCTAACTCCCTGAATCTGTAAATATGTTAACTTCAGAAGTCTCCACGGTTCCTGCTATTGTTGGTTGTGGATTACTGGTAGTCAAGATTGGTTCTTCCAGTAACAACCATTCTTTTGTAGGTATTTTGTGCGTAAAATTGACATACTTATTATGAACCAGGCCTCCTAGTGTATCTCTACGACCTGGGCCCTGGTCCTGGATCCAGATCGCACTACGTTTTCCTCATTACTAGTAATCACTGGTTGGTTACCAAATTGGGGTACTACATTACCACTTTGTGCTCTATTATTACTTGGCACAAATTCCTGTGAAGTTACTGGACCTATATTTGAAGGTGGATGCTTCTTCTGATAATTATTGTTAGCATTATTTCTATTGCACTGGTGTACTCTAGCTGAGTTGGCCTCATGTTTTTTAAAATTATTATTACTATTCCTTTTGTAATTCTGATTCACACTTTGGTGTACATTCTCATTCCGGTCTTCATTTAAGGCATTCAGTGTGTCCACAAAGGTCAACAATTCTTCTGTTTTCCACCCACTACATAATATATCTTTCCTCGCGCAAATGGGTAATCGTCTTATTAAAATTTGAACTAACCCCTCTTCCTCCATTGGCTTATCTAAGTACTTCACCCATGTTAAATGCCAGTCGAAATACTTTCTCATTGTACTCCATGTATTATTGTAATACTTCGGGTCCCACAAGTCCAATATTAATTTTTCCTGGGTACTTGCTGAGCAATACTTCTCTTTAAACTTCTTTTGAAAATCTCCCCAAGAGGAAAAGCTCTCAATGTTTACTGTACCCCACTCTGAGGCTTCCCCTAATAGATACCCCACCGCAAATTCAGTCTTTTTCGAATCCTCCCAGTTCTTGGGCAAGGCTTGGTTGAACCTTTTCAAAAAATGGGTAGGATGTACAGGGAATTGCCTGGATAATCCAGAATTTGCTTCCCACTGTAAATCCGTCATTACCTCACTAGTCAATACCACATTAGGAGAAGACACCCTACTGTTTATTTTGTCTTGGATAAGTTTGAATTCTTTCCATAGTTCATCCATACCTCTCTTGGTATTACTAAGCTCAGAAGATAAAACAGGAGATACGTTCTCAGAGATTACTCTCGTGGCAACTTTTCGGTCTATCATCTCTTCTATCTGTTCCTCCAGACTGCTTATATTTATTATGTCTGAGGTTTGCTAGTTTCTCTTTAAAAAAATTTTCCACGTTATCTACTTGAATGTTAATGCCTGCAATCTGCAATTGGTCTATTAGTATTAACTTATCCTGCTTTTCAACATTTTATTTTAAGGTATGCAAACTCTGCTTTACAGCATCAAATGTAACATTACACACATTTTGAAATGATCCCAATTTTTCACTCAGTTCAGTTTCTACACTATTACATTTATCTTCAATATTAAATTCTAACTTTTTTTTTCAAATTCTGGAATTGATCATTCTGTCTCTGATTAAAGTCAGTGAACAGTTGATTTATGTGACTGCTTAAAGAACTAGTTAATTCACTTTTCATATCTATTTTAAGATTTTCTTCTTAAGTAGTTAAAGTGTCAAATTCAGTCTTCAAATTTCCCATACCTTCACATAAATTACTAAAGTCTTTACTTCGTGAACCTACCTTAGCCTCCTAAAGGTTTATTCTGAACATCCAATTTATTATTTAATTGAGAAATCACTGTATCTAATTCTCTACTTAAATTAGCAGTGTGTGCACCGAGTTTTTCACCTAAAGTTGCACTTATTTCATTTCTCAAAGAAGCAAGCTGGTCATCTATTTTATCATTTGAGTATTTACTGAGTCTAGTTTAAGACTTAGTTCCTTTCTTAAAGAAGCATTTTAGGCATTCATTAAGCATAATTCTTTACTTTGTGCTTCTAACCTAGAATTTAATTGTAAACTCTGAGGTCTGATGAGATTTACCAACTCAGACCAATCAGGCCCCTCTTTACTAATACTCAAAGCCACTGCTGGTTTGGAAGTCTCTTCAGTTGGCTGTACATTTTCCATGGTTTTACCAACTTCTAGTAATCACCTAAAAAAACTGAACATAATAACTACACCAAAACAGTCTAGTGAATGGTTTCTTCAACTTTATACTTGAACAATTATTGTTTTTTGCTCACCCAGTGTAGAGTTTTAGGCTGCATCGGTGAGCAGGTGTGGAATCAGCACTGGTGAACAGTTCCTGGTGCCAGTGGCGTTGATTGCTGGTTTTCCCGTTGGTGATGGTGAGCTGTTGTAGAATTAGCACCGGTTAGCAGCAACTGGTGCTGATGGTGTCGGATGTTGTCTCCGCGTCTTCGTCCCCGCGATGCGTGTCAGAGCTGTACATTTCCCACACCAGATCTTCTTAGTTGAATTATTCTCATTGTATCTCTTCTTAGTCTAATATGTTGAGGTCTTCTTTCTGTTCTATTAATGTTATTACTTTTATACATCTTTCACTTTGTTGCATTCACAAATTTTTTCATTTGATTTTTGGACTTAATCCAATTATGCAAAACAGTCCTCTTGTCTTGTTATACCTGGTTATATTGTTATATCTTCTGCTTCAATTTCCTCTCAAAATTCCCGTTTTTTCGAGTCCTTTCTACTGGTCACCACGTTCTAACGCTTTAGACGAACCGAAGCGATGTGAAGTTGGATTGCAAAATTCACACCTCTCTCACACAGTTGACTTACTTGATCTGCACAGCCGATCTTCTTCTCTGGATTGCCAGCTCCATCAATCTCCAAAACCTTCATCTCCGAAGAATAATGCTTGTTACAGGAATTTATAAGCCTCTCTCTACTTTTGAAATAATTTAGTACTCAAAGGATACTTTTAGTTCAGTCTTGGTATGTTTCAACTTCCACCAATAACACATTCACCATTTCTCACATTAATATTCAAATGTTTACAAGTCAACTGATTTGTCTCGTGTTAGACTTGATAAAATACGTCTGCAATAAAATTGGTTTAACAACCACATAATTTATGAACCCGTCTTGTCTCTAATGAGTCCAATATGTGAAGTACTTAAAAGTCTATATTAAATTGTTTATTTTTCTTTAACAGTAATCACAGTCACTAAAACATCAAAGAATACTACATAATTACTCCTTGTTCTTTCAACACGGCTTCTGTGCCACTAGCGGCAAACACTGGTTGGCGTCGTTCGACTGCCTCGCTTACAATCTTCTCATAACAAACTTCCCACCTGCACCCAGAAACAGGTGGCGAGGTGGCGCAGTAGATATGTTTCCACTCTCCCATGTTTATTTAAAATATCATGTGTGTGAGGCGATAGAAGCACAAGTGGTTCTAGAATTTATGCGGAAATTCTCAAACTTTACAGTGTCATTATGAGACAGCTTGAAAGTGTGTCACCAGCCAAAGAAATGTTCTGTGAAGAGTATATTCCAATACATTTCATTCTTTCCTTTTTTCATGCCATCATCAGCTTCATGGCCATGAGTTTCAAAATAGGTTGCAACATCCAAATGATATTTCCAAAAACTGCAAGGGAATGCAACATTTCTATGCATGATTTTGTTTATGGATGAATCATTGTCTGCAAACTGTGGGCAAATCATAAACAACAATCGTGATCTGTCAACACTGGTCCATGGTCCCTGTTTTATCGATATAATGTTAAGTAGCCACAAATATCTACAGTTCATAACATAATTGCTGCCGCATTTACTCGAAGGCATCCTACTTGAGCTAAGGCGACCAAGATGATAGCAACCCAAATGGTGTCCTGTTGACTCTGCACAGATAATTACAGACCTTCTCAATAGAACATTTGGAGATCACTGGATTGGTCATGCAGCAAACATGAAATAGTCTAGATACCTCTGAATTTTTATCTATGAGAAAAATTAAAACAAGATGTCTGCATGGAAACACTGAAAATGCACAAAGACATGAAATGCAATACATGGGCCTGCGGTGTGGGAAGTCTGTATGAAACTCAATGTGCAGTATGTATCATTGTTTAAGGTAAACACTTAAAGCACTTGATATGACTGTCATAATGATTAACACATGAACCATACCAATGTTTGCTTACATTTGGTGCAATATGGCAGACCTATGTGGGACCTCCTTATGACATGGCAGTGATTTGCAGCAGTGTTATCTTTTTACTGTTTCGTCAAGTTGCAAATATGTTATGATAATTCCGCAGCTATAAACTATAACAATTACTTGTATATGTCAGAAATTCGCCACACTGTCCACACCAACTTTGCGAAAACTGCAGCCTGATATAATTACTTATTGGATACATTTACTATTTATGAATGTCAGTCAAATCTGACAGTTTATTACATATAGAAAAAATGCATTTGCATTAATTCTCAGTATCATGTCCATGACATGTAGCTGCAATGTTTAAAGTACTTGATAGTCATAAAGTATCAGTCCATTTCTGTTGCATATACATAATACTCATATGTTTATTGTCAATCTATGTATTTATTTTGATCAAATTTCGATATAGCCTCCTCCTATTTTGAAGCATTGCTGCCATTCAGGCCTGCTCTTCAACAGATTCTAATACATTCTGAAGCTTATCTTGTAAATATCTGATGCTGCATCCTGAATTCAGTCTCTTAGATCGTTGGGGTCCCTTACCCTCATGTTGTAAACTATTGACTTCGTGTATCACCAGGCAAACAAATCTGAGGGTGTCAAATCAGGAGAACATGATGGCCACAGTCTTACTGAAACTCTGCCTATCCCTCTGTAGGTGAATCTTGGACTTATGTGCTCCTTTAGCATGAGATCAAAATGAGGGGGTGCTCCAGTTCCAGGAATTGCTCCAAATTCTCAAGACACATGTTACCCGTAATGGTGTTTTCTGCAAATATGAAGGGTCCATAAACCTTAATCTTTGTTAATCGGACCACCCATTCTCTTTACATGTGTCTCTTTGCATTCATTGGTAGCCTGAGTTAGTTTGTTACCCCATATGTGGCAGTTTTTCGCAGATGTGGATTGTGGCCTCATTAGTACACAAAATGTGATCCACAAAGTGTTTTCTTGCATGCACCTTCCATCAAATTGACAAGCTGTGTAATTTTTGTGGTCTAATTTGTGAAGCACCTAAACATTGTACACTTTTTTCCTTCAGTGTAAAGTGTAAAACTTTAAAAATCATTGATACTGGTATGTTTAACTCATTTCTTACACAATGTGTTGATGCATTCGGACCTGTATCTAAGTGCTCCTCTGATTAGCTGAATGGTTTCTTGTGGTAACAGAGGTCTTCCACAGCATCATTCATCGGCCCTGTTTCTAGCTCCTTGGAACTTACTGACAAGTAGCCAGATTTTTCCTCTTGTTAGTGCTGGCTTGTGAAATCCCCAAGTGAACTCCTGTTGCACCTCCAGATAACACAAAGTGCAAAATTGTGCACTAACAACAGCCGCATGGTCTCCTGTTGAAAGCAGAAAAAGAGCTCCATCGTCATATAAATGGATTTTAACTATGCATTACACAGATGCATTCACAATTCTTTAGAAATTGTATCGAGATTTTGTGACCACCCTGTATATGCAAATTCCTTTTTAAGTGTCTTTCACTTGCATCTGTGTGCACTGCGACTTTCATCTCTTCATCAGATTGGAGGTCCTATGCTTCCTAGGAATCCATTACCTATGATCTGAAAATGGCACAGTAGTTTGTCACATGCATCTAAACAAGGCTTTCAAACATATAGCCAACTGACATGGCACCCAATTTTGAGACTCTTTGTGACAGTGTAGCACACCACAAGCACACATATGCTTGTGTGCCTTGCTTATGAGCCAATCTGGTATGTATATCTAGTTAGTGGTATCTTTCCTCACCCCAATAAACATTTTCGATTCTCCAACTAACGTCACACAGAATACATTTGTAGTGAAATAGTTAGTTTTGGTGCAGCATATCAGTTTGTTTAGTATGTAATCCTATGTGGTGAGGAGAAAAAAAACCATTATAACACAATCATGGTGCTTTGCACGCCCAATTAGCCATGCGGTCTAACGCACTACTCTCTGGGCGGTACAGCCCCGTCATGAACCCCCCTGGTAGATTAGTGTCAAGGTCCGGTATGCTGGCCAGTCAGTGGATGGTTTTTAAGGCAGTTTTCCACCTGCCTTGGAAAATGCCGGCTGGCTCCCCTTATTCTGCCTCAGTTACACTATGTCACTGATTGCTGTGCAAACACTTTCTCCACATACGCTTACACCATAATTACTCCACCATGCAAACATTGGGGTTACACTCGTTTGGTGTGAGACATTCCCCGGGAGGGGGGGGGGGGGTCTTCCATACAATACAATACCATGGTGTTTTAGTGCTGGATGATTTTAGTGAAAGTCCCTCTTTACTGGATGCATTCTCTTGTCTTCTGCAATTCCTCCAACGATCAGTCTGTTATTCATAACCACTTATTTCACTACTTTCCTCACTCAGATCACAATCTTACATCAATTATTATTACCATCCTCAATGTAATTAAATTCATAATTAAGAATGCCTACTTCACAGCTAACAGGAAGTTTCTCTAACACATTCTCATTAAGACAGTTGTGCTTCAAGGTTGGCATAATTCTGTTCACATTCATTCTCACTGCAGACTGATGAACTGAATTACCACTTCAGTATAATCTTAAGTAATGCATGAAAAATGACCTACAATATGACAGTGCAACATAGGTCTTGTGGAGCTCAGTAACAATCTTTGCCACTGAATGTGTAGAGAAATTGTATGGATAGCAATGACAAAAAAATTAGTGCCCAAAGGCATGGACAAAAAACCACAGAAGGTCAGTTTTCAATTTTACACCATAGAAATTTGTCCAGTATACTGCTAATAAATCACACCATTCTGGTGAGCATATTTGACCACTGGTTATTAATTCAGCCAACAGTTGTATGGCGCTCATGTATCTCTCCAGCAGCCAAGTACTTACCAATATTCTATTGAGGAATACATGTTGCAAAATCAGCAGCCACAGAAATACTATTTTCACTATGTTGCCATTGTTGTATATACAATTCCCCACTGTAGTTTCAACAGGCGAGATTGGCCTGATGCTGTAGGGGGCTCTGTGAAGCTACAATGTAAACAGCCCAAGTCATGTGTGGGTAGGGTGTAAACAGATTGATGAGTCATGTTTATGTGAGCTGTTGATGTGTGATCTCCTGGAGAAGAGAGCTGTTGACGTCTGATCTCCAGGAGAAGTGGCAGCCTGCAGTACATGTACACTCCTGGAAATGGAAAAAAGAACACATTGACACCGGTGTGTCAGACCCACCATACTTGCTCCGGACACTGCGAGAGGGCTGTACAAGCAATGATCACACGCACGGCACAGCGGACACACCAGGAACCGCGGTGTTGGCCGTCGAATGGCGCTAGCTGCGCAGCATTTGTGCACCGCCGCCGTCAGTGTCAGCCAGTTTGCCATGGCATACGGAGCTCCATCGCAGTCTTTAACACTGGTAGCATGCCGCGACAGCGTGGACGTGAACCGTATGTGCAGTTGACGGACTTTGAGCGAGGGCGTATAGTGGGCATGCGGGAGGCCGGGTGGACGTACCGCCGAATTGCTCAACACGTGGGGCGTGAGGTCTCCACAGTACATCGATGTTGTCGCCAGTGGTCGGCGGAAGGTGCACGTGCCCGTCGACCTGGGACCGGACCGCAGCGACGCACGGATGCACGCCAAGACCGTAGGATCCTACGCAGTGCCGTAGGGGACCGCACCGCCACTTCCCAGCAAATTAGGGACACTGTTGCTCCTGGGGTATCGGCGAGGACCATTCGCAACCGTCTCCATGAAGCTGGGCTACGGTCCCGCACACCGTTAGGCCGTCTTCCGCTCACGCCCCAACATCGTGCAGCCCGCATCCAGTGGCGTCGCGACAGGTGTGAATGGAGGGATGAATGGAGACGTGTCGTCTTCAGCGATGAGAGTCGCTTCTGCCTTGGTGCCAATGATGGTCATATGCGTGTTTGGCGCCGTGCAGGTGAGCGCTACAATCAGGACTGCATACGACCGAGGCACACAGGGCCAACACCCGGCATCATGGTGTGGGGAGCGATCTCCTACACTGGCCGTACACCACTGGTGATCGTCGAGGGGACACTGAATAGTGCACGGTACATCCAAACTGTCATCAAACCCATCGTTCTACCATTCCTAGACCGGCAAGGGAACTTGCTGTTCCAACAGGACAATGCACGTCCGCATGTATCCCGTGCCACCCAACGTGCTCTAGAAGGTGTAAGTCAACTACCCTGGCCAGCAAGATCTCCGGATCTGTCCCCCATTGAGCATGTTTGGGACTGGATGAAGCGTCGTCTCACGCGGTCTGCACGTCCAGCACGAACGCTGGTCCAACTGAGGCGCCAGGTGGAAATGGCATGGCAAGCCGTTCCACAGGACTACATCCAGCATCTCTACGATCGTCTCCATGGGAGAATAGCAGCCTGCATTGCTGCGAAAGGTGGATATACACTGTACTAGTGCCGACATTGTGCATGCTCTGTTGCCTGTGTCTATGTGCCTGTGGTTCTGTCAGTGTGATCATGTGATGTATCTGACCCCAGGAATGTGTCAATAAAGTTTCCCCTTCCTGGGACAATGAATTCACGGTGTTCTTATTTCAATTTCCAGGAGTGTATGTTGTTAAGTGGCAATATAGCTCAGGCAGATACAATATCCCTCCCCTCTTAAAAAAGGTGGCACAGCCAGCTCAAGAGCAAAGCAGCAGCCACCAGGAGGAGTAGCCCTGGGAACAGAGAGCTGGCAGCGGCATCAGCCAGCATTGATGGCCAACAAGAGCAACGCTTGATCAATGGTGGCCGGGTAAGATGTGACAGTGCTGACGGGCCAGTGAGATCTCCGATGTGGCCACAAAAAAGGCCACCTTAACTGGTACTTTAAATACCATAAACAGAAAGGGTCAGCCTGGAGAAAGACCACCTTGTCACTAGGTGCTAGTGACAGGGCAGAGCCTGGCACCAATAAACAATTGTGGCGAATGTTTCAGGAATGCAGACCCTGAAGCATGGGACCATAGTAGAGCAATCCACAATTAGCACAGCCAGCAGAAGGAGCAGCACTGTCACCTCTGAATAGAAGGAAGGAGTATCTAGAATATGTACGTGTGGCGGCCGCAAGAGACAAGAAGTGGCAAGGAGCCAAGGAAACCCAGGAAACTGACAATTTGACAGGGACAATGAGATGATCTGCAGAGACATCTGTGGAGGTGGGCTACCCACAGGGTTGGTGGTGGTGGTGGTGGTGGAGGCCGCAACAGTGCTGGTGGCATTGGCAGGCCAGGCCAGAAGCAGGACAGGAGGTCTGATGAAGAGAGGGCTGGAGTCGGCGGCAACAGGGTCACTGTCAACTGGGCTGATGACGAGAGGGCCGGCATCAAAAGGACTGGCATCTGCATTGACAGGGAATGCCATGACTGGGCTTGTGTCAACTGGGCCAATGACAAAATGGCTAGCAGCACAGGAGGCTGCACTGGGGCACAAGAGATGGCCACCAGAGCAGAAAGTGGAGGGATACAACCTGCGAATGGTGGGCAGGGGATGGTCAAGGGGAAAATATCACCTCAGATGCCTGATCAACTGGAACATCAAACAGGCAGGCGGTGGCAGATATGGCACCAAAAGGGCCAATGGCGGTCAATGGGCGAGAGAGTCATGCTGGCAGCTGTGGGCCAACCACAGTGACGAAGTCTGTAAAGATGTAGTACACAGCAGAGTAGAAGGGTGTTGCAGATGATAGGCAATGGGATACCACAGGCAAGATAACTGTCCTCAAAGACTTCCAGGATGTCGACCGAGTGTAGGTCATTTGAAGATAGCTGCTGGGAAGGATTACAGTTTCTCCAGAACGTCAAGTGTTTGTGTTTGTTGGGGGTGTGGCTTGACGACGGTTGCTGCTGGTTGGACAACATGAGATGGTCCGGTAAAATGTGGCACTTCGGAATGGCTGATATAAGTCCAGAGCAGTGTCAATGGTACTTGCTCATGGTGAGTGTGAAAACAATTCCAATTGGTGGGCTGCATACATGGCTGGTGTGAAGCCTACAGTGTGCACTGCCACAGTACAGCCAGGTGGCAGTCTAAATATGCTCCAGGGGAGGGATTTTAATGTGGCATTGAGTGGGTGTTTGACCTTTCATAGGAAAGTGGCGATGACTGCAGTGCCGTTTATTGTGATAGGCACATTCATTGTCATACAAAGGCACACTGATTGCCTATCAGTGATGTTGGTATCGTCCAACACTGTGGTGGCTGTGTGAGGCTACAATGTAAAAAGCCTGTGTGCAAAGCTGTGGCTGTTAGACTACAACACAGTGCCTCACCTATTTTACAGTCACTTGGGGCTACAATTTTAAAATCATTTTTTGTAATTATATGTATTTATGAGTTTTGTCAGTAATTAGCACTTATAAAAACTGTATTATGATGCTAGAACAACAACTAAGAACTAATTATGCAAAAGCTTTGTAGTAAACATGCTGGCGATGTAAGGGAAATTCTTATGAATGGAGTCCAAAGAATACCTTCCTTAAAATAACATCGTTGAGTGAGTGCACACAACCACAGTAGTCGAGGCAAAGTAGAGAGCTACAAATCATCTGTGGTCGGATACAGATGTGAAGTGTTGGCACACTAATGACAAATGGAGATTGTTCTGGAGTTGGTTTTGTAATACACTCTTGGGGGGGGGGGGGAGGGAGGGGGCAGAATTTGTAGATGTGATGCACAAGTGCAGACACTCAAATTATTACAATTTCAGAAAATATGGATGATTTGTTGAAGAGAAAGATCTTCATATTGAACAAGTGAGTAACACACTGGTCAACCTCCGGCCCTTGTGCAAGCAGTTATTCAGGTTGGCAATGATCAACACAGTTGTTGGATACCCTCCTCAGGTTGTAAAATTCTGTCCAATTGGCACATTAGATCATCAAAATCTCAAGCTTGTTGGAGGGCCCTGCCCCTAATGCTCCAAACGTTCTCAATTTGGGAGAGATCTGGTGATCAGTATGGCTTGCCACGAAGGGCAACAAAAAGGGTATGGAATATCATCGACATACCACTGTACTGTAAGGGAGCTGCAGACGACAACCAAAGGGATCCTGCCATGAAATGAAGTGGCACCACAGACCACCATTCCTGGTTGCTGGGCTGTATGGCTGGTGACAGTAAGGTTGGTATCTCACCACTGTCTGGGGTTTCTCCAGATATATCTTTGCTGGTCATTGGGGTTCAGTTCAAAGCAGAACTCACACTGAAGACAGTACTCCTCCAGTCAATGAGATTTCAGGCTGAATATGCCCAACACCACTGAAAATGGGATTGTTGGTGAACACAGGTCAATTGTAGACAGCACAGGGGACACTGTGGAGCCTGCAGTCTCCATTCTGTAGGCTGCCTATTAATGGTCCTTGTAGTCATTGAGGCACCAGTTGCATGTCAGATTGATGATAATGATGAATCCAGTGCTGCGAGTACCTCCTCTGATGATTGCTCGGTCCTCAACTGTCACTGAACAAGGTCGAACACTTCCTTCTTGATGCTGTATTCAGCCCTGGTTCACCCATATGTGCCAACATTGTCAAATGCTGCCATTGCTCGTATTCAAATACTTCAATTACTCCAACCAGTTTCTTTGAGTCAAGTTACATGTCCTCTCTTAGACATATGCATATATTGTTCATGCATATCTATGAGGCATAGTTACTGTCCAAATGACCACGAAATTTGCAAAGACTTTATGCCATGGAATCAACATATCCTGCTTACAGTCCTTGCCTGCTGCCTAGTGAAATTGCACTGTAGTGTCACACATCCATTTATCAGCCACCAAAGTATACAATTTTGCGTTTTCTGTTGATACCTGTAAGAATATCAATTTGCATAACTTCATCATGGTGTGTCATTTTTTTTTTGTTTTAGAGTCCATGCGGCCAGGCAAAATATACAAATGTATGGGCACAGTACATGGTTGTTAGCAGATTTGGTAAATGAGGAAGATTACTGTATGGCACAAGTTATTCAAGATGTCTACTAACCAAGAAGAGCCTGTTGCCAGTAATACCATAAAAAGAATTACACTGCAATGAAGGCAACTCGCCACAAAGTAAGGCCAAGCCAATTATTTTGTAGTTGTGTACAAGGCTTGCCAGCACAGTAGTTAATTTTTTTTGTTATAGTGTTGTTTAATCAAATCATATACTTAGTGAGAAGCTAATTGATCCCAGTCATTAACCGTCACCAGGGTCCCGCCCTTTCACCAAACCTTGTGAGAAAGCCACAAGTGAAAGAAATAAGTAAAATAAGATAAATCAAATTAAATTTACAGTTAACTTTCATTCAAATAATTACTGGAATCAGAAGTAGCAGTAATACTCAATATTGTGCAATAACGTGTGTGGGCTAAACATTCAAAACTACTCACTGGATAAGCAAATGGGGTTATCATCTGGACCACAAAAAAATTTATGAAAATAACATTCGTAAATACAGTGAAAATAATCTGTATTTATCTAAAAATACATCTGGCACAGACAATACATTCTTTTAATAATCATTATCTTCACAGCCTAGCATACTTTTACAAACCTCACATGACAGAAAGCTGGCATAAACAAGAGTGACACACAACATATAATAAAGGTTTCTTTACTTACATAGTCGTTAGATAGGAAAATACAAAAAGAGAAGATTCTAGCAATCATTCAGTGTGAGGCAAGAAATATATGGAAAACAGTAGGAAATGAAAATAAAGATTTTGGCAAAATGTAATCAAACTAGCTGACTGATCAAGAAACCAGTCCACACCCTTAATTTCAGAATTCTATTCTTGGGTTACATTCTTCAGAATATCACATAAATTATGAAGGAAAATGACAGATAGCATGTGAACAGATATGTTTTTGCTACATTCAGATTTACATAATACATGCTATAATTATAGAACATGTATTTTCAAGTGACTTCTGGAATTAACACATTTGTTCTGGAGTGAAATGAATCGTAGTAATCTGCCCTGCAAAATAATTATTTATGATCATATGGAGTCCTCTTTAGCAGTTTTCTCAGGATTTAAATTTTCAGCGAAGTTAAACTTTGTCACCCTAATGCATATTCTCTACAGAGTTACTTCAAAACTCTTCTATTACAGTCTTTACACGTATCTTTTCTCTTCATTTAGATTCATAGAGCTTTGCCTCCCATTTATTACCAAAAATGCAGATCCTGAATTCACTTACCATACTTCAGTATTCAGTATGAATTTAAAGTCCATGTTATTATGGAAACACAATTAGTGTTTAAAAGTACATATTTCATCTGGGAGGAAGCATCCATCAGGATGGTTCTCATGAAACCAACATGGCTTAATTTTATGCTTTAACACAGAAGATTCCTTTTTTCTTTTGCTGTGTTTATTTTTTGCAGTTTTGTTGTGCACATTTTCTGGTGTTCTAAATTGTACATTTCCATTGTGCACAAAGAATATATGATGACTGTTTTTTAGTAATGTTTGCAGTCCTCCACATTCATTCTTAAATTGTTGCAATAGACTGGTGGGTATAGCTGCAGCTATTTCACCAATGCTCATAACACCACCAGCATTCCACATCTTTTCTTCACCATTATCTGTCATGACTTTAAGTAAGCGGCGTTTGGCAAGCAGATGCTGTGTTACCATAGTGACAATTTGGACTCGCAGTCCGCTGTCTAGCTGAGTACAGTTACGAACTCTCTCAACAGATTCACGTGCTTTAAATCCTGACATCCACTCAGAACTACCATTTTCACCTACATTTTTTCCTTTATCACTTTTACTTTCTAGAAGCTGAAGAATATTTGTGTGAATCATGTCACTTTCTGTTTCAATGTGAGTTCGTTTGGCCCCAATAAGGCAAATCCTTTTCGTGGATGGTATTTTCAGCCGATCTATCTGAATTTTAAAACCACAAACTTCACAAATATATTTTAGATATTCCAAGTAATCTGCATACTGGCTAAGTTCAGTGTTCTGCCTCTGGTATTTGTTGCCAGTGAAGTCATAAAAACAACATGGTAGTAAAAAGAAGCAGCATTTGTAAGAACTTCTGGCAGCTATTACAGGAATCCAGGGTGTTAGTTCATCAGAATGATTGCCAATAATCCAGTCAGTGTCAGGAAACAAGAAGTTATCTGAAGGTGTGATAGTGTCAACCTGCAAATACAAACACATTATTAGGCTTGCCAGCTAACTGCAAGTTATTTGATACTATAGGGTCAATTATGAAAGTATAAAATGAAAAGCATTACATTAAATGACAATGCTCACCAGACAAAGCAACAATTGTAGTAAGACTGAAGGGCAGGCATGTTAACAAAATACTCACTACAGAATGGCAAATAAAAATCATATGACACACTCACCAAAGGACAAAAGTAGTGTGGTACGATTCAGTAGCAGAAATAATGTTGATAAAGTGCGAAACATGAGGATATGTAAGAAAAGAATGATAATAGTATGCATATAGTGCAAAGGCGATATGAACCCAAGGAAATAGAAAGAAGGTGCAGTGTGATGAATGGGTTGAATGCTCCAGGACAAAAAGAGGAAATTAGTGATGGCAGGGGTAGGGAACAGCAGTATTAAAAGTTAAAAGAATGACATCACATGTAAAAGGTGGTATAATGACAATACAGCTAGGAGAAGCAACTAAAATATACGATGGGAGGTAAACAAAGACTAGCAAAGAAGTTCAAGGGTTTTTTTGGTGGAGGGTGAGGGGGAGGGAGAGGGGGTGAGGGGGAGATAGAGAGATAGATAGAGAGAGCAGAAAATGGGAGAATAATGGGTACCACATTGAAATGTATATGAGATGAATGGATTTATGAAAAGGGTAGTTGCTACTCTCTATATAGCAGAGATGTTGAGTTGCAGAAAGGCACAACAAAAAGACTGTTGGAAAGTTAGCTTTCGGCCAACAAGGTTGTAGTAGCCACCAGAAAGATCGCGGGAGGCGCACATTGGCACGGCGCGTCACGGGCGGTAGTTGCCGCAAGTAGAGTCCCGTCCACCAGAGGGCACGCGAGACTTCGGACGCAACCTCTGCCGGCGTAACAACAAGAACAACAACAACAACTCCAGCAGCACGGGCCGTGCCCAGTCAGTCAACATCGGGCATGCCTAGGACACAGTCCCGGTCTACGCTAAGTGAAGTGCGACGTAAACGTGAACAGTGTTACTACACAATTGGCGACGAGTAGGGTCGTTCTTTCGCGTGTTGCGTCGTTGTTCCGGTTTCGCAGTTTCTCCACGGTATGGAGGATTTGGTGCGAGTTTTGGTTGCGCAGCAGACGGAACTCATGGCCACCATGAAACAAGTGCTTCCGGCGTTGCTCTCCACGCTGTCTGCTCCGGCGCAGTTCCCTCCTCCCTTTCCCCCGTATGACGAGACGGCGGAGGCTTGGGACGCATATGAACATCGCCTTCGGCAGCATTTCCAGGCGTTTCATGTTGCCGATGCGGAGGTATGTCGTGCTCTCTTCTTGTCTTGGATATCTCCCTCGCTGTATCAAGTTTTGCGGCAGCTAGCGCCGTTGCAGGAACCCTCGTCCTTGTCTTTTGACGCATTGTGTTCGTTGCTGTCTTCATATTATCGCCGCCGCACGCATGTTGTGGCGGCTAGGGTCGAGTTCTATCAATGCAAGAAACAGCCCCATCAGTCTTACCGGGCGTGGGCCGCTACCCTGCATGGTCTTAGTCGCAAGTGTCATTTTGTCACGGAGCAGTCGCGAGAGTCGTATGCCCACGTTATGGTACGCGACGTCATTGTTCGTTCGGCCCCTGATAGGGAGGTCCAGACCCTTCCCTCGAGGAAGTTCTGTCAATCGCTCAATCGTATGAAGTCTCTCACGCGGCAGGTCAACAGCTGGAAGCGTGGTGCGACGTCGCGGAGGTTCAGGGTGGCGCGGCCGCGTCCACTGTGTCCGGGGTGGACGACGTGCGAGCGGTACAATCTGGCCGTTACGGCCGCTCCCGCATGGTGCGTAAACAGAATTCCGGCCGCCGGCCCCTGTTGCCGTCCTGTGCGTCGTGCTATATACATCACGATCGGTCAGAGTGCCCCCAGCGTTGGGCCGTTTGTCGCAAATGTAATAAAAAAGGTCACATTGCTAAAGTTTGCCGCTCAGCCGCAAAGGCATTGAAGGAAGCAAGTACAGAGGACATGGACGTTGACATTCAGGAAGTTTCATCGGGCCAGGCTCCCGACGCATCGGCCCGCAAACTCTTTATCGAGGTGTCGGTTCGGTCACGCCGGTTACAACTGCAAGTAGATACGGGGGCGGCAGTTTCGTTGTTGAATGCACAAACTTATTCCGACCTTGGATCGCCCCCGTTGGCGCCAGTTTACCGGCGTCTCCGCGGTTATGGTAAACAGTTCATTCCCCTACTGGATCAATTCACTACCGAAGTGACTTACAAATCAGTCACTCGGCCTATTACTTTTATTGTTGTCAGTGATGCGAGCTCCGCTAACCTTTTTGGCCTGGATGCCTTTCAAGCTTTCGGTTTTTCTATTGCTGACACCATACAGTTGGTCTCCGAAGACGTTCCCTATCACTCATTGGAATCTTTGATCTCAGACTTTCCAGATATTTTTGAGGAGGGCCTGGGGCGTGTTTCCGATTTTGAAGCTCACTTAACGTTGAAGGCGTCGGCTCGCCCGCGTTTTCTACACGCGAGACAGATCCCCTTGGCTCTCCGCCCTCAGCTAAAGGAAGAGCTAGACCGGCTGACAGCCCTAGGGGTCGTTCTTCCCGTTTCTTCCAGTGAGTGGGCTTCGCCCCTCGTTATTGTCAAGAAGCCCTCAGGAAACTTAACGTCTTTGTGGCGATTTCAAGGCCACCATTAATTCCCAATTGGTGGTGGACTAACCTTTGCCTCGTGCTGATGAATTGTTCTCCGTCGTGGCGGGTGGCCAATATTTTTCGAAAATCGATCTGTCGGAGGCTTATCATCAGATACCTCTTGATGAGGACTCCAAACGGCTGGCGGTCGTCAACACCCCGTTTGGCCTTTACCAATACCAGCGGTTGGCTTTTGGAATATCCAGTGCCCCGGCGATATTCCAGCGTTATCTTGAGCATGTCACGTCGACAATCCCTCATTGTATTAATTACCTGGATGACATAATTGTCACAGGCCGCAGCACGAAGGAACACTTGCACAACCTTCGCACCCTCTTTCTCAAATTCAGGTCTGTGGGCTTGCGTTGCAACCTGCATAAGTCAACCTTCTTCCAACCGTCCATTGAGTATGTGGGCTACACCATATCTCGGCATGGCTTACAGCCACTAGGAAGTTTGGTCCAAGGTATCGTCAATCTTCCTCGGCCCACTTCGCTGAAAGAGTTACAAGCTTTTTTAGGCAAGATAGCCTATTACCACCAGTTCATTCCCAGGGCTTCCACTATAGCCCACCCCCTGTACTGCCTTCTGCACAAGGGTGTTCCTTTTGATTGGTCGCCTGCATGCGAGCGAGCGTTCACCTCGTTGAAGGGCCTCCTCACTTCAGCCCCTTGTTTGGCTACTTTTGATCCCCGTAAGCCGTTGGTCCTCGCTACAGATGCTTCGCAGTATGGGGTGGGGGCGGTCCTGGCCCATCGCAATGCAGACGGTTCCGAGCAACCACTGGCGTTTGCGTCTAAAACGCTTAGTCCCGCGCAGGCCCATTAATCCCAGGTGGAAAAAGAGGCTTTGGCCATTGTCTACGCTGTTACCAAGTGTCACCCTTTCTTGTACGGCACGAAGTTTCAGTTAATCACTGACCATAAGCCGTTAATATCGTTATTTTGCCCCGCCTCTCAGATTCCGGATAGGGCGGCCCACAGATTACAGCGCTGGGCCTTGTTCCTCTCTAAGTACCGTTATGACATTCATTTTCGCCCTACAGGACAGCATGCCAATGCCGACGCTCTTTCCCGTCTTCCGGTGGGCCCGGATCCTACGTTCGATCGAGAGGAGATTATGTGTTTTCATTTGGATGTGGCATCCCGCCAAGCAGTTGATGGCTTTCCGATCACTAGTTCTCGAGTCGCCAGGGAAACGGCGGCTGACCCGGTTCTCCGGCAAGTAGTTCGCCTCATTCAGCAGGGGTGGTCCTCCCGCCCTCCAGGCCGGGCCTCGGACCCTCTTCGTAATTATTTTCTTCTACGAGACCGCCTCTCGGTCTTGGAAGGAGTTCTCCTTCTGGCTACCGATGATACAGCTCCTCGCGTGGTTGTTCCTGCAGGTTTACGAAGGGAGGTCCTCATGTTATTACATGCGGGGCACTGGGGTGTTTCCCGTACTAAAACCTTGGCTCGCAGACATGTGTACTGGCCCGGTATTGACAGAGAAATTGAGCACTTGGTGGCCGCCTGTTCCCAGTGTGCGAGCCAACAAGCATCTCCCAGGGCAGCGTTCTCTTCATGGCCGCCGGCAACACAAGCATGGGAACGTGTTCACATCGATTTTGCGGGCCCGTTTCTCAATGGCTTTTGGCTCATTGTCATTGATGCTTATTCCCGATTCCCATATGTGGTTCGCTGCTCCTCAACCACTTCAGAAGTTGCAATCCAGGCACTAGCAAAAATCTTTTCTGTGGAAGGTCTGCCAATCACCCTGGTCTCAGACAATGGACCGTAGTTTATTTCGCAGACCTTCCAGGATTTTTGTAGGCGCTTCGGTATTCGGCACGTTTGCTCTCCCCCCTTCCATCCACAATCGAATGGGGAAGCCGAGCGCATGGTGCGCACATTTAAGACGCAGATGAGAAAGTATGTGCACGAATTTCCTGCAGAGGAAGCCTTGATGTTTTTCTTGACGGCATACCGGACCACACCAATGGGCGACCGCAGCCCCGCAGAGCTCCTCCATGGGCGTCAACCTAGGACTCTGCTGCACCTCCTCCGGCCTGGTCCTCGCCAGTCTTCACAAAACAAAGTCCCTGGCTTTCCACTGGGTATGTCGGTCTGGGCCCGTGGGTTTGGTCGCAATCCACGTTGGATACCGGCGGTGGTCCTGCGCCGAAATGGCCGCCGGCTCTATACCTTGCAGGCGGGGGATGGGGTGGTACGTCGTCACCAAAATCAGCTACGTCCACGTTCGGGCACCCACCCTCCGACCTCTCGGACACCGGCTTCCCCATTGCCGGCACCTGTATTGGTTTCACAGGGGACGTTACCTCCTCTCCCCGCTGTGACTCTGCCGCACTGCGATGGTTCTCAGCCTTGGCAGCCTCCAGTAGCTCCAGCACCGGCATTGCCATCATTCGAGATGCCCCAGTGAGAGCCGGTCCCCCTAGCAGGTTCGGTTTCTCAGGGGGCTCGTTCACCTGTGGTTGTCCCTTCCCCCTCGTCCCCACCACTGGGTCTTGCCCCTCCCGAGGTGGAACGGGATCCGGAGTTCGACAGCTTGTCACCCGTTCTGTCCCGAGCTCCGGTTGTGGGACGACGGGGGCCTCTTCGTGTGGGTCACTTCCAGCCGTATTCGAAGGTTCCAGCTCGAGGGTTGGCAGATCCCCTCGACTCCGGCCATCCAATGGATGTGGAGGTCATCGCTCCTGCCCGACGCTCCACCTTCCGACGCAGTGGATCACAGTGGCTTCACCCCCCGAAGGAGGAGGAGTGTAGTAGCCACCAGAAAGATCGCGGGAGGCGCACATTGGCACGGCACGTCACGGGCGGTAGTTGCCGCAAGTAGAGTCCCGTCCACCAGAGGGCACGCGAGACTTCGGACGCGACCTCTGCCGGCGTAACAACAAGAACAACAACAACAACTCCAGCAGCACGGGCCGTGCCCAGTCAGTCAACATCGGGCATGCCTAGGACACAGTCCCGGTCTACGCTAAGTGAAGTGCGACGTAAACGTGAACAGTGTTACTACAAAGGCCTTTGTCAAAAATAGTTATTTCTGCCCCCCCTTCACCCCCCCCCCCTCCACACGCAAGCCCACCATCTCTGGCAGCTGGAGCCAGACTGTGAGCAACAGCACATTATGGGAGGGGCAATTGGGTGGGAGTAAGGAGGAGGCTTGGGCGGGGAGGGGAGGGATAGCAAGGTAGGCGTGAGGGCACTAAAGTGCTGCTGGAAGCATGCAGGGATGAGGTAGAGAGTAGAGCAGCTATGTGCAGTGGGGCAGTTGGATGGAGTGGGGGGTAGTGGAAAAGGAGAGAAGTATAATTACTATGTGTGTTGGTGGAATAGAGGGTTGTGTAGTGCTGGAATGGGAACAGGGAAGGCGTTAGATGGGTAAGGACTATGACTAATGAAGGTTGAGGCCAGGAGGGTTACAGAAATGCAGGATATATTGCAGGGAATGTTCCCACCTATGAAATTCAGAAAAGCTGACATCAGTGAGACAGGCTGTGAAACAGTCACTGAAATGAAGAATGTCATGTTGGGCGGCATGTTCAACAACAGAGTGGTTCAGTTGTTTCTTGGTCACAGTTGTTGATGGCCATTCATGTGGACAGAGAGTTTGTTGGTTGTCAGGCCCATGTAGAATGCAGCGCAGTGGTTGCAGCTTAGCTCGTAGATCACATGGCTGATTTCGCAGGTAACCCTGCCTTTGATGGGAGAGGTGATGTTTGTGACCAGACTGAAGTAGATAGTGGTGGGAGGATGTGTGGGACAGGTCTTGCCTCTAGATCTATTACAAGGACATGAGCCATGAGTCAAATGGTTGGGAGCATGGATTGTGCAGGAGTGGACGAGGATATTGTATAGGTTTGGTGGGTGGTGGAACACCAATGTGGGAGGGGTGGGAAGGATAATGAGTAGGACATTTCTCATTTCAGGGCACAACGAGAGGTAGTCACATCCTTGGCAGAGAATGTAATTCAGTAGCTCCAGTCATGGATGGTACTGAGTCATGAGGGGAATGCTCCTCTGTGTTTGTATGTTGTCTATTTTTGACAAAGGCCTTGTTGGCCGATAGCTAACTTTCTGACAGTATTTTTGTTATGCTTTTCTATGACTCAGCATCTCCACTATATGTTGAGTTGCAACTATCCTCTTCTTAATATTATGATAGGATTTATTTTACTTTTACTGGTATATTGTTTTTATGACACCTGCCTGTGAGTCACTTGTTAATTTTTGTAATTTTTTTCATCATTCATTCGTTCACCCTTACCTCAATTTCTTTTCAGAGTCATATCACTATATGCAAATCTCTGACATACTGAAAGTCTTAAACAAGGTAAGGGAAGTTCTCATGAAATGTTTTGGATGGTAGTACTGAAACTGTAGTACTGCATTTGAGGCTGAGGCTGGTTTTGAGGCACAAGTTTAGGCAGCAGTTCCCAACATAAGTATGCCAGTCTTACCCTGTCAGTTGAGACAGTAGCAGTTTTACCATTTAGTACAGTATTCAGAGTTTGTTCTCCTGTTTTGATTACCTGAGGCCTGTATAAGAAGTTTGCAGAGATGGTTTGAAACTGTCTGTAAGCAAATAACATGCACACGTCTGCAGATCATGAAGCATGAAGGTAGTTATTCTAGTCTGGAGGCTCAATGTGTGCAATATGGTTCCTCAGGCAACAAATGAAATCTAATGGATCATGGCCTGGTAGCTGTGCAGATCTTGGATTGACGAATTTTCTGGGCAGTCAAAGTGTTTCACCATATACGGAGTATCTGGTTTGAAAGTAGTGCACAGCCAAATAAGATCACAGGTAATATAGTTTTCCAGCTCGTGGCATGAAACATTAATGGAGCCTTATTGCTTGCCTGGTAGTTACTGGTTGTCCAGTGATAGAGAGCATCTTGGGATTTGCTGAACTGGTTCAATACCTCTGACTTGAATTGTCGGCACAGCACATAGTAATGTGCAGCAGACTACTGAAAAGAAAAACCGAGTTTGAAATTAAAATAAAGGCTAGCATCTCTGCCAATATGTTTTCAGCTGATATAGCCTGCAGCCAATGGAGAAAATGATCAATGGCAATTAACAGATGAAGTGGACCTACAATATCAATGTGCTCATGCTCAAAAGTGCAGTGTCACATTTGGAAATTCACCAATGGCTGCATGCACATGATGGACTATTTTACTGCACTGCCACTGAAGGCATGCACTAGTGTACTCGTGACAGTTCTGCTGCAAAACCAGGCAGATAAAACATTTTGACACCAGATGAGTCAATACTGTAACACCATGGTAGCATAGGTTGTTGAGGCTGTTGAAAGAATGTTTTGCGGAAAGCAGATGGCAGAAACGAGTGAGACCTTCCATTGGAAATGCCACGATACAGTTTGACGTCAAAACCAGGAACAGTGATAAGTTGTAATTGAAGGCTGGACAATATGCAGTAGCTTCTGGAGTCCATCATCAGATTACTGTGCCTTTGTGAGCTGTAGAAAATCAATAAAATTTGTCACACTATTAATCTGCGACAGGCAGTAGGTGACCATGTTGTTTACGTCAGAAATGTGGCAAATATCAGTGCTGAGTAGAGAAATAAATGCCAGGTGGTGTAGTACCAGGGTCAACAGTTGTTGTTGTTCCATTCGAAGACATAGATAAGCAGTTTCTGACCAATAATTATTGTAAATTCTCTTACTTCCAACTGTGGTAGAAAGTACCGGGTTACTTTGTATAAAGACAGAAGCCCACAATCATATGAACCCCATTCCTGTTGAGACATGGAGAACTTTTGAGGAAAAGGCAAGTGTTTGCCAAGCACCATTGACTTGCTGCTGCAACGCCGCACACTAGTCTGATTGGTATCAAATGCTAACGCAAGAGGTGCATCCAGTGTGGAATGTTGCAGAAGTGCAGCATTTTCTAGGCTTTGCTTTGCTTTGCTGCATTAAAAGCAGAGTTCATCTCAATTGTCCAGTGGATGGGTGAACTTCCCTTAGTCTTGGGTCCAGTAAATCTGCATTTAGTGTTCTTTCAAGTTGGTTGAGGGGAGACGGGGGTGGTGGTAGGTGTCACCAATAAAAATTTAGCATCCCTGAAAAACAATGTAGCTCTTTGATGGTTTCAGGCTGTGTGCTCTTCATGACAGCTTCTACTTTCTCTGGAAGCAGTAATGACCCTGCATGCAAAATTAAATAATCAGAAGAGGTGATCTGCAGTGTTCAGCCCCACACCATGCTATTCTAGGCATTTGAAAATCTTACTAGGTGTTGCTGATGTCATTCTGCTGTGACTGAAAATATGAGGACATCATCCAAGTTTGCAGAGCAGAATGACAGCCCCTGCAGCACAGAATCGATGACCCTCTGTCATGATTGAGCAGCATTGGGCAAACCAAATTTCATGTAAAGACTTTCAAATAAGCTGAGTGGTGTGATTATAGTAGTCTCTGAAATGTCTCCGTCTGCCACAGGAATTTGCGTAAAGGTCTTTGCACTGTCTAGCATACTAAACACAGCTGCACCAGTGAGAGCACAATTGTATTCCCTTAATAGAGGCACTAAATATTTGCCTGGAATTGTCCTTGCATTCAATGCATGGTATTCACAACATGGGCACCATGTGCCACCCATTTTGGTTACCAGATGGAGGAATGAAGACAAAGGATTAGAGAAGGGTGAGTAACATCTTCCCTGAGCATTGAGTTAAGCTTCACCTTTGTGATGGGGAGCTAAACATTTAAGATGGCATGGAACTGGTAGGCCACTGGTAATTTGGATAAAACACATAGTGTTATGATGTGCCTCCCTCAGCATGTCAGGTCACTGAGTTATGGTTGGAAACTGGTCAAGCAATTCAGCATATCTGCTTTCAGCCACCTGCACTACGAATCATGGTACTACGTCAGAAAGCAGCCGTAGAAATTCTGGTGACACTCTTGACGAGCTGTGTAGTTGCTACATCAGGTAACAGATGGTAATATGCCAGGAAATCAGCTCCAATTAGAGGCTCTGTGATATCTGTGACAGTAAAATTCCAGATGGCGGTGTGACACAGCCCCAAGTCCATCTAAACATGTTCTGTTCTGTATGTGACTACTGATGAATGGTTATTGTCAGAAAGGTAGAACATAGTTGGCAGCCAGCAATTATACAGAAAATCTGTGGAAACTGCACAAATCAGAGCCTGTTTCCAAAAGGAATTTCTGTCCTATTTTTCGGTCACTAATATAGAGATGCTGAGAGACTGTCCAGCAATCAGATGCATGTATGTCTGGCTGCCACTAAGTTTGGGTAGTCATGCAGTTAGGTGCAGTTGCACACCTGACCCCCAAATTTCCAGTGATACCAATATGTTGTAAGTGACTGCTCTGTGTCACTTAGAACCAGTGAGTTTGTTCTGGAATGACTGCATGATCTTCTGTGGTAATGACCTCTATCCTTGCTGTAATTGTATCAAGCCAGCAGTTCACTCCTTTGACTAGCCATAGTGTCCACTTCATCTGACAGCTAATCATAATCCACCCACCTCACTGGTGATGATGAGGCAGTGTTGCATGCTGATGTTACTTTACTGACTGAAAGTGACATTGATGAATCCTGAATCCTGTGAGCCAGATCTGTGATGGCATCCCAGGGAATTTCCCTCTGAGATATTACAACAGCTTTCACCCTATCTGGAAGACAGCTACCTGCAGCATATGCTGCATAATGAAAACTAGCTTTAATATGTACAAACCAGAGTGTCGTCAGACTGTGAGGCCAGAATGACAACAATCGCATAGCAAGTCATTACACTGTCAGGCACTCAGTGCCCTTGGAGTCTTGCATTTCAGTGTTTCGAAAATTTGTTGGTCAGTTATGATACATTGTACTACTTCTTCTAGTATCTGTAGACTGATAATGTTGGGGTCACCAATGTCAGAGCAGTTGTGGCGATATCCGTCTTAACTTCATACACCTGTGTTCAGGTGCCTCAGCTGTGATAACACACAAATTATTGAAATAATTGGCACTCATATAACTCTGAACAACAAAATTTAAACAGATATATGTGCAATATAAACTAAACCTTGAGACTTACAAACTTCAGTAAATTAACGCTAAGTATGATATGTGTCTATTACACAAGGATTCTCACTGCTAAATAAAACAACCACCAATGTTGAAACAAGAACGGCTCTGGTGGCTGGACAGTGAACTCACTGATGCCTATGAAACACAGTAGGTAAGTGTTTTATTTACTGTAAACACCTAGCTAAGGAAATGTATTACACTGCAATCTAGTGATTGCCCCCATGAATTACACTTGCAGGGAAGAAATTACCTTTGGAATGAACTGACAGCTCATGTGGTTAAGAGAAAAGAAAGTATATTTAAATTAGCAGCTTTTCACCAGGCTGAACCTTTTTCAAAATTTTACATTTCGTTCATAAAGCCACAGTAACATTTAAACAGACTCTCTTCCTGTACAAATTTTAATTCACCTGGAGCTTTGTGGACTCAGGATAAACATCCCATATGGATCTTTTTCTAATGTCTAGGCCTTTACCCACATGGCCTTCACTACTTAATATATACACAAGCAATCCATTTCCACAGCCAAGATCAACAAAACTCTGCATCCATTGTGGTCTCCCAGCTTCCTCCTGTTGTTTTTGCCACAACAGCAATAAATAAGTTGCTATAGCCACATCTTCATAAACAAATTTCTGTGGATCTGTTCTTTCTGGCCAAATCTGAAAACAATAGAAACCAAGTATTAAATTAGGAAATGGGCATACATTGTGGTACTTAAAAAGGAGCAGAAAAAAAGAGTTCTTCATGTTTAAGTAATAAGAAGTTTTTATCAAATGTATCTAAAGTTATTTTTTTCTAGGTATTGTCCACATCATGTGTTGAGACTACTGGTGTTTCAACTACTGTTGGAGGCAGCTTTCATCAAGATGTCTACTTGTTGTTTGTGGAGTTACTGCTTCATATATATTATCTGAATATGTCTGAGAGTCATCAAATACAAATACCTGGGTATAGCACTTTGTAAGGATATTAAATGGAATAATCACATAGATTCAGTCATGGGTAAAGCAGGTGGGATGGACTTTGGTTTATTGGTAGAACTCTGGGGAACAAAGTTTCAAGATCCAGCTTTAAATGATTACTGTATGAATATACTACAACCACCTACATATCACTCACATAGGGATCCTGAAGATAAGATAATTACTGCATGCATAGAGGCATTCAAACAATCGTTCTTCCTGCATTCCATACATGAATGAAATGGGAAGAAACCCTAATAACTGGTACAATGGGATGTACCCTCTGCTATGCACCTCACAGCAGTTTGCAGAGTACAGATGTTGATGTAGATGCAGGCTCTTGGCATATAACATTTCGGTTGGGTTACATGCTGAAGGAAGAAGGACATCTCATCCCCCCTGGGGCTATTTTATGTTAATTTTTATTTGGTTATCATTAGTAAATCTGGTGGAAAGCTGCCATCATGACACAGTGTGCTTACAAATTAGCTGGTGGCACCTGGTGCCCACAGGGTGGTGTTTACGATGGGCAGTGGGGCAGCTCTACAAGAATGACGGGCCCGCTACGCTGCAATAACTGGCAACCAATGTACCCCTTCTTGCAGTTCACATTTAACATTGCTTTGCTATCTTGATGGCCCCTCTGTCTTTGTTTTTCTTTTTTTTTGTTTTGCTTAGAGGTAAATGGTTGCCTAGCTAAAACAAGGGCTTGATTTGACTGCACGGATCTGCCACACTTTTCTTGATGTTCATCATCACCAATGTAGTATGTTGACCATGCCACAGGCCTTGTAATCCCTTCAGAGGTATCAATGGATCTATCAACATTATTACACACACATCCAGTGAGGTCCAGCACAGAGGGATGCACCTGCCAGCACCAAGCCATAGGGGTGAACACCGGCAGATTGATACTACTTGTATGAGATTGCTGATGTGTACTGCTTACTCTCTGATGGGCTTATTTATGATGAACTTGCAATAATTGGCTATTTTCTAGATATTATTCTGTTATTCCTGGATTCTGTTTTCTGGCTGTTGAAGTTTCGTTTGTAAGTGGACATGTCTATTTTCCTAATGCAGTGTAGTCTCTGTTCTCTGTCTGGCTGCATGTTGCAACTACTGTGAGTACATTGATGGCATGTGCATGCAAAAATGGAGTGGTTTGTATTGGAATGCCTGACAAAGTTAGTATTACGCATCATTAACAGTTAAGTTATTCAGTAAAACTCCAGATTTAATGCCAGGCATATCCACCTCTAGAAGTCTCTGTCTCTGTTTAGTTCAAGACGAGTTAAGATCTATTATTTTCTTTGACTGATTTGTATTTAATCGGTGTTCAAGAAGCAGACATTTAACAATATGTATTACTTGTGCTCCACAACATTTATGTTGATAGTACATCCTTTTCACCCATAAAGAACAAGTAATATATTCCTGATGTACGGCATCCTTAGTGTAACCCAGGAAGTTGCCCAAGTAGATAGGTTTGATCCCCCTCGACATAGAATCTTAGCCATCATATCACTAACATCTTCAACATAAGGTATGAGGGCCATTTGCCATGGTGGTTCTCCCAGGGTACTCTTAATCTTGTACCTTGTTGTCATGGGTTATTTAATAGTGTCTTGTTATAGGAATTTGCCCTGAAAGTGGTTCATACTATGGTCCACTTTTGAGTCTGTAAGTGTGGCCTCATTGTTTATGTATGCATCAACAGGTCCATATCATTAAACAAGCCCTTGTTTTTGCTAGTCTGTCAATTGCCATTAAAAATCAGAGGGGCCATAAAGATAGCAAAGCAGCTGTGCAAAATGAACAGTGTGGGTGGTTACAGGCTCTTTCTGTCATGATGACAGCTTCCACTGAATCCACAGATGTTGACAAATAAAAAAAATAATATCAAATAGCCTTAGGTAACCTTCCTCCTTGATATTATCACACAATCAAAACATAATATGCCAAAATAATGTATTTAAAAGAGTAACTACAAGAAGCTGCCCTAATGAAAGCTCCCTGCAACAGTAACTGAAATGCTATGATAGAGTCACAGACCCAAACAATTTCTGAAACAAACTTCAATCTGAAAAAATATGCTCTTATAACTAAAATTAAATTATAAAAATTTAAGTTTTTCCTCTCAACTCCAATGTGGTTATTATTTTTAGGATACTCAGCATGTCAGCATTACAAAAGAATGATTCTCCAAATAGTATATTTTGACAAACTGTTATGTGTATTTTGTAAAATTTATTTTTATCAGTTGATATCTCTGGGCTGAGTAAAGTATCATCACCTACGTTCTTATTTAATTTAATTTCTGCACTAGCTATAAAAGTGTACCAGGCAAGGAATCCTGCATGTGTAACAGTACTTAGCAACAAGTACTGTTATCTATGTGCAAATTACAGTTTACAGACACCTTATAGTCTGGTGTTTCATTATTTTTACATTACATTTATGTTGTAAAATTCAATTATGTTTCAGAAAATTTAAAAAATAAAGGGATACAGATTAAATTTTGACTCATTTAAAGGTGTCCTCCAGTAAGTATTAAAAAATAAAAGTTAAAATTCACTTACATACTATTCTCAACTAAAGTATTTTCTTGTTGAACACAGTTTCTTAGGAAGAGCCTTTATGATTTACTTTATCATTTTACATTAAGTAGACGTCATGCTGTTGCACTAAAAAAAAGGCAGCAATATTACAACTATCTGGTTAACACTCTAAAAATAAAGCAATATTAAATCTATTGTATTAAATTTTGTTTTTATTGGTTTCTCAAAAATCATCTTCATTAAGGAAATTCTTTAATGAGAAAGACTGTCAAATAGCAGGCACAGAAGTATTTTACGCAAAATGAAATTCCCGATCTCTTTGAAAATCTGACAATTCAAATTGTTAACGCATGGATCAAGAGAGGGGAATATTACCTTAACCATATGAGATCCATACTTCTCCTTGAGAGTGTGATAAAGCTTGACATACTCTTCAATTCCAATCAATGAAAGAGATTTAACTGGTGTTTTTGAAGATGGCAATGAATGGGCCCACTTTAACAATTTTGTGAGCAGTGTGTTCTTAAGCCAATAGCTATCACATTGTTTATCATTTTCCACTTTCATCAGTCTTATACTGCAATCTTTATAGCAAATTTTGAATGGGAAAACAGACTGCACTTTTAATTTTGCAGAAGTGCTCTCTTGAGTTGGGCTTTGAAGAAGCACATACATGGCTTCATTATCTTTATGATCTGGAAAGAAGAAACTATTTATAGAACATCCAAGAAATAAAGTCATTAATTTTAATGATAAATGTATGAATGCCATCTTAACAAAGCAATTGGCTGACAGGAGTTGTGTCATATTTCACTTGAAATTTCCAAATTTTGTCAAATATTATATTTCTCCATGTGCATTATATAATCAAAAGCCTACCATCAGCAGGAGTAAATGAAGACCAAATACATAGGTGTCTTCCATGATAGGTTCTCATTTATGCATAATAGGATGGCTATACTTTGAAATAACATGTCATTTCTTTATTGACTGTTTACACTACTATGTACCTTTAGCCAATCAGCTGTTTATTTAAATACTCTACATAGGATCCAGCACAACTATAATACTAGATATTACAATATATCTATAATCTTTCAATAAATTTGAGGACTATTACAAAAACAATTAGAAACAAAATAAAAAGTAGACAAATAAATGAAATAAAGGAAAATATATGCTGATAAAGCAAATGAGTTTGCATAGTACCTGTCTGGAAATTGAGAATGGAATACAATAAGTATGTGAACATAGGTGATAACCCACCAAAAAACAGGAAGCACTGTAGTTATTCACCATGTAGCAACACTACTCAGTTGCTGTTGGTCATTCTTTACATTTTTTCTGCACCTCTTAGTACATATTCTTAAGTCAAATATCATATTAAACTAATTTGGGATCTTTCTATCAAATGGGTACATAAAATTCAACTGAAAAAAAAACCTTTTTTTTTTAGTGAGAAACAAATCAAAATTTTCTGTTGAGAATGAGCATCACATGAAATGTGTTAAGCAGTATTTGTTTGGCCTATTCCCCATCTAAACACTGAAGAAATTAAATTGCAAATATATTCTGAAAATTCAGAGACAATATGTCCCAAGATCCTTAGGTCAGACATTTAGTACATGTAAAACACAAGACTGCTGCTCCCCAAATACATGAACTACAGAGCAGAAGAAAGGCGTGCAGTGCAGTGCCTTCTCCATTTTGGTGGGTAGCATCTACCCTACATACATATGTATTATATTCCATTCAATTTCCTTTGGAACTGCAACTATGAGAGATAAATGTAATATTGTAGAACAAATTCTGACAACTGTGTTTAAAATACTATTTAATTAACAACCAATGTACATTAGCATGGAGATCATTGTTGTTGTTGCCTACTAAGAGGCAGTTCACTGTGATACCATCTGGCAGAAAATATCATTCCACTTACATGCACTTTTTTTTGTTAGTATTACAATGAAGTTTCTTCATTAGTAAGCTGATGACAATCAAGGAGTGCTTCAAAATGTAGACTAGTGATTGTAGAAAAAGCTATTTAATAAAAGTGTGGAATTTGTCATATGATAATACAAATGACATTGTTTTAAATGAACACATAAGTGCCCTGCATACACTGGCTTTTTGAAACAACAAATATGTTACAATAATCTACTGGGATCCCTAAAGTAAACAGAAAAAGTGAAAATTAATCATTCAAGAAGTGCTGTCAGTAGTGAGTGGAAGTTTCACTGAAATGCATGATCATTGTTTTCTAATGTATTTTGTTTTATTTACAGTGCGTATAAAAAAAAGTAACTCCATGATCAGGCCCATAGGACCATGTGATGCTGGCCAGGTATCTTGTAATCATCTGCCAAATGACGTAAATTGGGGGGAGGATGCAATCAGCAGACTGCTCTCCCAGTCCCCCAGCTATGGTCAGCTTTTCAGAACTCAGAGTTGCTTCTACTCATTCAAGTCACTTTTCAGCTGACCTCATGAGGCTGAGTGCACTCTGTTCTGGACCTCAGACAAAGGAAAAATCTGTGGCACTACCAGGGATTGAATGCAGGTGTTTTGCAGGACAGTCGCTTACACAGGCCATTCAGCTACAGAGGTGGACTTGCTACAGTACAATCCAACAAAACTGTTTAAATAATTGTCAGCAGTGCATTAGAGAAATGGGGGAAGGGGGGAGGGAGAGGGTAGAAACTATGTTGCACTATTGACAGTACTTTTCAAAATATTAGTTTTTCTATTAATTTGTTACTTTTGACTCATTTAATATAGAGACAATATTATTTGTTGTTTATACTCACCTATAATAGCTAATACCCAAAGATTTGTAGAAATACCTTGAAGATTAAGAATTAACTTCTGCACTGTAATATAACAAACTTCTGCGTCATAAATTTCAGTATCTTCTATCATTTCAATATCCATTCCACAGACCTTCAACTGTTCCAGAATATCAACAGCATTTCCATTTTCTCCAAGATTAAATGATGCAAAACTTTTGAAATTAATAGCTTTTTTATTTAAGGGACTTAGTAACTTGCCAGAAAATGCAAGAACTGAACCACAAACACGGGGCAGCACAATATGTAAGTTTTTGTTCAAAATTTCAATGGAAGACCAGAACTGATCAACACTCTCAAGATCTGCAGTTTCTATGACTGTCCACTTCTGATTATTCTCTTCTGAATTGTCTTCAATTTTTTGCTTAAGGTTATTGGCAGTTGATGTCTCCATCTCCATTCTTTTCTTTACAAACAGCACCAACAGCAGTCTTTGTAAATCTATCTAGCTTGTTTTAATACAAAAAGCAATACTGATATACTTATGTCATTGATTCTGTACTACCTCACTGTCAGTAATCAAGCAACATACATTAGTGTTAATGCTTTCCTCCACCAGTGTACTGAAATAATGAAAATATAACAACTGAATTATCTCAATGAATATAACCACAAATTCATTTTAAATTACCTTACTGCCGAGTGTTAAAAATTTATAAGAAAATGTAAAGTTTTCATTGTCAAATATATGTTCCCTTTCAAATATTTAATCTGAGGGACATCCCAAAACTGCTATCATAGATGAAAACATGAATAAAGTACACGATACTGTACTTGACAATTAGTGATTCACATGTATGAAATTGCAGATCCTTTAAGAACATCAGAAGAAAGAATACTATAAATTTTTATATGAAGAATTAACCAAATGTATGTTTCACACAAGATGGACACCACGTCTATTGAATGCTGTGTAAATGCAATTAAGCAAAATTAAATTCTCTGATATTGCGTACAATTTGTTACTCTGAGTGACATATGGGTTCATCACTTCACACCTATATAAATAAAAACGTAAATGTTTGTTTATACAACATCATAAATTTCCAATAGTTCTTCACCCATGCTTTGAAATTCTGACACATTGTTGCATTTGAATATGCGTGCATCTTCATATACCTTCTGGAATGCCATATGGCATAAAAATAATAAATAAAATATAATATATGTATTTATATACCATATGGCTCTCTAGTGGGTCTACAAAAACATGCATATCTGATACAACATTGTGCCAAAATTTCAACAGATAGGAAAGGACATACAGGCAAAAGATACAATAATAAAACACTACCCTCAGACTTAAATTTTCTTTTACTGCTGAGTATTTGCTACAATGACTACAAGGGATAGCTTAAAACATTATGTCAGACCAGGATTTGAACCTGGATTTTAATCTGGTGTGGGGTCTTAGCTTAACAAATACAGTCAAAATAGTACCCTGTTGCACATATTACATAGTCACAGATTAATCTGACATACGGGACAGCATCAGCGAAATGTTGATAAATGTGAAATGTCAAACACTTTAAGATGGATGTCCATCATCTCCAGAAAGTTGCTTACAAAAATTTCAGATAGTAAATAAGGAATCTAAAAATATTCTACAACTGCCAAGGTATCACAACTATAGAGACCATGAAGACTCAGACTAATTATGATACACAAGGAGGTATATAAACAGTCATTACTTCGGTGTTCCATAACTGACTGTAACTGGGAAGAAACTCTAAGGAGTGGTACCCTCTGCTGTGCATTTTTTGGTAACAGTTTGTACACTCCCACCACAAGTACCACAGAATGCAGCAGGTCGTAACTTGTATGAAAGCAAACACTTCTCTTTCTACATCTTTCAACATTTCTTTACCCCATTTCAGATTTTATAGATCTAATAATTAAAGTTTTCCCTGAGACATTTAAATCTCATCTTTAAGTGTGATAATGATGGAAGCAGAAAAAGCAAAGTAAAATTTGTGCCATAGCTAGGACTCAAACCCTGGTCTTCTTGCTTATTAACAGAATTGCTGACCATTACACCACCACAGCAGTATGGTCAACATTGCTGCACAAACTACCCAAGTCGATGCCGCCCACAACACAAACTTCAATTCAGATCAGATGCACTCTGCCTGCTTTGGTTATCCCTCAATATCCATCACAATAGAAGTTATTTATTTAACCATATCCTCTTATTGTTTCACTGTTTTGTATTTTAGAGTCTTTACTGCTGTGATTTCCTTTAATATGATAGACAGAAATTAGACATGACAACTTTTTTTTCATTCAAATCATTGCAATGTGGTCACTTACTTGGTCTGAAGCAAATTTCTCTATCATAAAATTTTGGTTTCATTTTTTCTGTCTTTAAACCTTCTGCATACGTGTGTGTGTGTGTGTGTGTGTGTGTGTGTGTGTGTGTGTGTGTGCGGGAGGGGGGGGGGGGGGAGGGAAAGAGGTGGCACACTCTTTATGATATCCCTTTTCCTTCTTGGATTTGATTACTTGATTTACTTGCTACACAGCAAAGCAACTAACAACCAACAGCAACATGCATAAAAATGAATTGTGAGCACTGAGGAAATACCTTCACCTGAAATAACTTATGATACAGCAAATCAGTTATAAAATGATCAGACTTACAAGTGATGATGCTGTATACAGGGTGAGTCACCTAACATTACCGCTGGATATATTTTGTAAACCACATCAAATACTGATGAATCGATTCCACAGACCGAACGTGAGGAGAGGGGCTAGTGTAATTGGTTAATACAAACCATACAAAAATGCACGGAAGTATGTTTTTTAACACAAACCTACGTTTTTTTAAATGGAACCCCGTTAGTTTTGTTAGCACATCTGAACATATAAACAAATACGTAATCAGTGCCGTTTGTTGCATTGTAAAATGTTAATTACATCCGGAGATATTGTAACCTAAAGTTGACGCTTGAGTACCACTCCTCCGCTGTTCGATCGTGTGTATCGGAGAGCACCGAATTACGTAGGGATCCAAAGGGAACGGTGATGGACCTTAGGTACAGAAGAGACTGGAACAGCACATTACATCCACATGCTAACACCTTTTTATTGGTCTTTTTCACTGACGCACATGTACATTACCATGAGGGGTGAGGTACACGTACACAAGTGGTTTCCGTTTTCAATTATGGAGTGGAATAGTGTGTGTCCCGACATGTCAGGCCAATAGATGTTCAATGTGGTGGCCATCATTTGCTGCACACAATTGCAATCTCTGGCGTAATGAATGTCGTACAAGCCGCAGTACATCTGGTGTAATGTCGCCGCAGGCTGCCACAATACGTTGTTTCATATCCTCTGGGGTTGTAGGCACATCACGGTACACATTCTCCTTTAACGTACCACACAGAAAGAAGTCCAGAGGTGTAAGATCAGGAGAACGGGCTGGCCAATTTATGCATCCTCCATGTCCTATGAAACGCCCGTTGAACATCCTGTGAAGGGTCAGCCTAGTGTTAATTGCGGAATGTGCAGGTGCACCATCATGCTGATACCACATACGTCGATGCGTTTCCAGTGGGACATTTTCGAGCAACGTTGGCAGATCATTCTGTAGAAACGCGATGTATGTTGCAACTGTTTGGGCCCCTGCAATGAAGTGAGGACCAATGAGGTGGTCGCCAATGATTCCGCACCATACATTTACAGTCCACGGTCGCTGTCGCTCTACCTGTCTGAGCCAGCGAGGATTGTCCACGAACCAGTATGCATGTTCCGTAGATTCACTGCCCCGTGGTTTGTGAAACCCGCTTCATTGGTAAACAGGTAGAACTGCAACACATTCTCTGTTAATGCCCATTGACAGAATTGCACTCGATGATTAAAGTCATCACCATGTAATTGCTGATGTAGCGACACATGAAACGGGTGAAAGCGGTGACGATGCAGTATGCGCATGACACTACTTTGACTCAGTCCACTGGCTCTCGCAATGTCCCGTGTACTCATGTGTGGGTTCATGGCAACAGCAGCTAACACACCAACTGCACCCACTTCTCCTGTGACGGGCCTGTTACGGACCCGTTTGCATGCTACGACCATACCTGTTGCATACAGTTGGCGGTAGATGTTTTGCAATGTGTGGCACGTTGGATGCTCTCTGTCCGAGCACCGTTCTGCACACACCCTGCAGGCTTCAGCTGCATTTCGTCAACACTCGCCATAGATGAGTATCATCTCCGCCTTTTCAGGGTTCGAATACACCATGGTCACAGTTCCTACAACACTACACTATCACAGGCGTCTGGTAACACGGTGTACTACAGTTGGTCTGCGTGCGGAGATGAATGCAGAATAACAATAGCAGCAAGTGCTACATGCGGACACTGCGACAGCTAGACCAAACCACAACAGTGCACTACAGCCACACTCGTAAACACGGTCGTCATTGTAAACATGTCTCTGCAGATGCTGCTCGCCGACTGTGGCCCGTGTTTGTTACAACACACAACTGAATGTCGGAGGTTTCAAGCGTCAACTTTAGGTTACAATATCTCCAGATGTAATTAACATTTTACAATGCAACAAACGGCACTGATTACGTATTTGTTTATATGTTCAGATGTGCTAACAAAACTAACGTGGTTCCATTTAAAAAACGTAGGTTTGTGTTAAAAAACATACTTCCGTGCATTTTTGTATGGTTTGTATTAAACAATTACACTAGCCCCTCTCCTCACGTTCGGTCTGTGGAATCGGTTCGTCAGTATTTGATGTGGTTTACGAAATGTATCCAGCGGTAACGTTAGGTGACTCACCCTGTATACTATAACCAAGCGAGGTTGTGAATATTTATGCAAAATAGAAACTTGGAAGGATGCACTCTGCCTGCTTTGGTTATCCCTCAGCATCCATCACAACAGAAGATCTCTACACCTGTTATTTATTTACACATCAAGTTCCGTAAGACCAAATTGAGGAGCAAATATCCAAGGTCATGGAACGTGTCAGAATATGAAGTTACACCATAAAAGTAATAACAGATAAATATAAATGTTCTTGAACCCAAAAAAAGTCAGTCCATAAGTTTAAGTAAGCACAATCAACAATACAATAAGAATCAGCTTAATTTTTCAAGGAACTCCTCAATAGAATGGAAGGAATACCCATGAGGAAACTCTTCAGTTTTGATTTGAAAGCGCATGGATTACTGCTAAGATTTTTGAATTCGAGTGGTAGATTATTGAAAATGGATGCAGCAGTATGCTACAGACCTTTCTGCACAAGAGTTAAGGAACTCCAATCCAAATGCAGGTTTGATTTATGCCAAGTATTAACCGAGTGAAAGCTGCTTATTCTTGGGAATAAGCTAATATTGTTAGCAAGAAATGAAAGTAAGGAATATATAAATATTAAGAAGCCAATGTCAAAATACCCAGACTCATGAACAGGGGTCACCAAGAGGTTCGTGAACTCCACCACTTATTATGTCACTCCTTTTCATCCATATCCCCCACCATAGTTGTAGTGGGGAATCTTACTCCCATAGTATTTTTATAAAAATAATAAGTCATGTATCTAATAAATATATTTGAAATTGGTTCAGATGTTCCTGAGTTATGCTACAATGTCATCCACTTTTCACTCCCACCCCTGTAGTCCTCCTTTCCAGGCAGCAAGTACCCAGTAAACACTCAGCTGTACAAAACAGTTTCAAAATTCTGATTACTTTGCAAACAAGTTAATGCATTAAATATCTGACATAAAGCACATAAGCAAGAAAAAAATTAGAAAAGGTTCAAAATTATGTTTAAAGTTTGTTGGAAGGTGCTATGTGCTCTCATTACCATACACTGGATGAGTATACTCTGTGTAAATTGTGCTCTGTTTTAAGAAAACCTAGTTTTTGAAGCTACTCAGTACTGATGACGTCATACCTCCTAGACTGTGTGTTGTGCAATGATATAATTTTGCAGGTAGGTTCAGTAATATATGTGGATACTGTTGTGAATAGAGTTAGTGGTAAAGAAATAATAAATTAGAAGATCATGCCAGATGTGGCAGTTTTAGTGCATGAAAATGTAATAAGTGATAATTTTTTTCCTTTCATCATTTTGTGGAGCAAGAAAAAGCTTTATAAAGGTTTGAAATTACGTGTGAAGTTTGCTGTAAGTCACTAAGTGCTCTCATTATCAAATATGAATGAATATAGCCTGTATATTTGCACACAGTGTGTTATGCTTATTTTCAGCCTCCACCATTCTGAGGGATAGGTGATTCTTGCCAGCACAGCACTTCCTTCCAGATAACAAGAGATTTGTGTATCGAGTTTGGTTGAAACTGATTCAGTAGTTTAGGAGGAGACATTGAACATATATATGTACATATATACATTTTTATAATATATGGAGATACACATATTCCTGACTGGTATTCATGCTTAATAAGAAGAATGAATTTTGGGATGAACTGCACAATTCACAACCATAATACTAGAAGCAAAAATAGTTTCCATGTAGGCTATACATCTCTATGTTGTGTTTGCAATGGAGTTTTTTTATTCTGATGAAAAATCTTCCTAAAGGACATGAATACATACTCTAGATGTACATAGATACTCTGCAAGCCACCGTCCAGTGCATGGTGCAGAATTCCCTGCATCACTACTGGTCATTTGATTTCCTGTTCAACTCGGAAATACAGCGAGGGGGGTAAAAAAACTGTCTATATGCCTCCATATAAGCCCTAATTTCTTGTATCGTATCTTCATGGATCTTACACACAATGTATGCTGGTGACAGTAGAATAATTCAGCAGTTAGCTTCAAATGCTGGTTCTCTAAATTCTCTCAATAGTGTTTCTCAAAAAGAATGTCACTTTCCCTCCAGGGATTCACATTTGAGTTCCTGAAGCATCTCCATAACACTTACATGTTGTTCAAACCTAACACTAACAAATCTAGCAGCCCATCTCTGAATTGCTTCAATGTGTTCCTTCAATCTGACCTGGTACGGATCCTAAACACTCGAGTTGACCATTCACCTTCCCTACCACAGTTTTCACAAGCTCGTTCCACCTCATATCGCTTTGCAATGTTATGCCCAGATATTTAAACAACTTGACTGTGTCAAGAAGGACACTAGTAATACTGTATCCAAACATTACAGGTTTGATCTTCCTACTCACCCACATTAATTTACATTTTTTCACATTTAGGGCTAGCTGCCACTCATCACACTAACTGGAAATTTTTTCTACATTGTCTTGTGTGTTCTTACAGTCATTCAGCTTTGGCACCTTACCATACACCATGGCATCGTCAGCAAAAAACCACAGATTGCTTTTCACCCTGTCTGCCCTCTCATTTACATACATATAGAACAACAGCGGACCTATCGCACTTCCCTGGGGCACTTCTGATGATACCCTTGTCTCTGATGAACACTAGCAATTGAGGAAAATATAGTAGGTTCTATTACTTAAGAAGTCTTTGGGACACTTACATATCTGTGGAGTTATTCTATATGCTTGTACCTTTATTAATAGCCTGTAATGAAGCACCATGCAAATGATTTCCGGAAATCTAGCGATACTGAATCTGCCTGTTGCCCTTCATCCATAGTTCCCTGTATATCACGTGAGAAAAGGGCAGACTGAGTTTCGCATGAGCGATACTTTCTAAAACCATGCTGATTTTTCAGTCTTGAGAGAGTTTATTACATTTGAACTGAGAATATGTTCAAGGACTCAACAGAAGTTAGAGATATTGGTCTGTAGTTATTTTACCCTTCTTATATACTGGAGTCACCAGCGCTTTTTTCCAGTCACTTGGGACTTTGTGCTGGGTGAGAGATTCAATAAAAATGCAAAAGGTAGGGGACCAATGACGTAGAGTACTCTTTGTAAAATCGAACTGGGATTCCATGAAGACCTGGTGATTTACTTGCTTTCAAATCTTTCAGCTGTTCCTCTATACCAGGTATGCTTCTTATTATGTTATCTATTCGGGAGTTTGTCCGATGGTCAAATAATGGTATGTTTGGACAATTATCCTGTGTGGACGATTTCTTGAACATAAAATTTAAAAGTTTGGCTTTTGTTTTGCTATCTTCAACTGCGTTACCAGACTGGTCAACAAGGGACTGAATGAAAGCCTTAAACCTGCTTAGTGATTTTACACACAACCAGAATTTTCTCGAGTTCTCCGCCAGATCTTCTGCTAAGGTGTGACGGTGGCAGTTGTATGCACCATGCCTAGATATATTCATAGACGCATGAATCTCTACTAAACTTTGCTTGTTATCATTTAAGCATTCCCTTTTGAAACAGAATTCAGCAGTCTATGATTCCCCAGCATCCACCGAATTTCGTTATTAAATCATGGTGGGCCTTTTCCATCCTTTATCCACTTACTGGGCACATAACTCTCCAGGCCCATCTTACTAGAACTAAGTGATGCCAATTCACTGTATAAGTGAGATGTTAATAACTGCTCATCTGTTCTATCTGGCAGAAACACTCTCCTAACCTTCTTATCTGATTTATTACCTTTCATAATCATAGTTGGTATAATGACATCATGATTTCTAATCCCAGCTTCTATATTGACATTGTTGATAAGGTTTAGCCTATTTGTAGCTACCAGGTTGATTCCCAACTAAACTGGCAACCCCATATTAATCATGTCTGCAGAAAGATATCAAGGGTGTCCTACTTCATACAGAAATTATCTGACATAGTGAGAAATGAAGGTACAATTTATTTATAATAATATACAATATTGTTCGGTACAATGGTTATACTGTTAAAGGTGTTGCTTGACTTGAAACATTCAATAGCAGAAATGTGATTTATTTTCATACATTTCAAGTGTTTGAGAACTATAATCATAATCTTGGAAAGTCATACTTCAATGGAAATATGCCATTTGTACTCAGGACAAGGAATCAACGGAAAATAAATGAGAAAGAATCTGGATGTGTTTGGGTCAAAGGATCTGGAAATGCTTATAAAATAAAATTTGTAGCTGATATTGTATATTATTATGAATAAATTGTACCTTACCTTTTCCTATATTAAAAAAAATTAATAAAAACTGATCTCAGTACAGCTTGCTTTGGACTTTTTCAGTTTCACATATCCTATGGGCTGTTGTTATAGGATAAACTCTTGTCATATCAATGATGTATTACAGATTCAAAAGAAGGTGCTAAGAATAATGTGTAAAGCTAGTCCAAGGGAACACTGCCACCCTTTATTCACTAAGACCAAAATAATGATCCAGAATGAGATTTTCACTCTGCAGCGGAGTGTGCACTGATATGAAACTTCCTGGCAGATTAAAACTGTGTGCCAGGAAGTTTCAAAATAATGATAATGATAAATCTTTATATCTATGCAAAAAGCAACATAACAGAGTTTAACACCAGTGAGAACATATACTGACATGACACCAGAAATAACATAAATATTGATGTTCTTAGACATTGGCTGACAAAAACAGGCAACTCATACAATGTGAACTGTTTGAAATTTTTTAATAAATTGCCACAGTCTGCAATGAATACATCTTTAAATAATTTTAAAAGTAAGGGCAGAAATTGAGTTTTAGTATTATGATTACAATTCTGTGCAACAGGTTAAATAAGATAAATTATTTGTACATGCAATGTTAACAGTAATTAATGTAGTGATTGTTATTGCAGATTAATGGAAAGAAAATTCCGCTCCATGTGGTCAAAGGCTAATAAAGAATCTGAATGTAACAGATTGCCAGTAGACATCAAGGAAAAACTTTAAAAATCCCCACATATTCAAAAACTTCATTAACCACTTTTCTTACATGGTAATGGAATATTTGGTCTCCCCCGTAACTCTATGGTCAGTAATCAGTTAAAAGTCTAGCACCTGAGTAACAAAAGAGAAGGAACAGTGGTCTTTTTCTAAGTAGCTGTTTCTTTCTCCTAATATACATTTATAAAGTAATCTAGAAGCTATGCTGCATGTAAGTGCCAGTGTGAGTTGATTAGCATTAGTCGTAAGTTGCCATTAATATAATTCACTTGCATGCATGAACTGCTTCTGTATGTTGATGCACAATTTTATTCATACACATCCCAAGGCTCTCCTTTATGAGGGGACTAACAGAACACAATATGTGGATGAAGGAATGAAAGAAAGAAAGAATGTTTCCACTGTGCAACTGAATGATAACATACATGTTCCAACTCTTGCCACTCTGACAAAATAAAACATGTTGCTGCCCTTCGTGTCTATGTCCATTCATTCTTACTAGAGCAGCAGCATATTTTATGTTGGCACCTTTAACAAGTAGCACCTTTAAATTAACCCGTAAGTACATTGAAGACATTTAGCCAAACTCCACATGATGGTGGTGTTTCTCTACTCCTAATAAGTTAGTAATTTGTCAGTTTCCTGTAGCCATTGGAATGACACTTTCACAAATGAATGAGAGGCAAGAAAAGAGGCAGTGACTTTCTAGCACCAAAACTGAAACCGCGCTATTCTTTCCTGTATCAGAAATATTTCACTGTTTTTTCTAAATATGTCACAAATTACAATGTTGTGATTACATTGGAACCTAACAGCATAGCTTAAATAGTTGTGAGTGAAATGAGCAGCAATTAAATTCATAATCTTGGTTGTCACAAATATTTCACTGCTTTTTTTTTTTTTTTTTTTTTTGAGTGTGACATGAGTTACAAGACTTTGGTTATGTTGGAATGTGACAATTTGGTTGTGAGTTGGCAAAGCCAATGAGTGTGAAAGCTTAAATACCTGGTTGTGGTGACAGACTGATCTGTAGTTTAGCTCAAGTCTTAGGTTAGGTTGAAATGTGACCACTACACTTGTAAAAATTAAGTTAATAACCTTTGTTTTTTCTAAATATGTCACGAATTATGTGATTGTTGTTAGGTTAGGACCTAATAGCACAGCTTAAATTTTTATGAGTGAAACAAGCAACATTTACATTTATAACCTTGATTGTCACAAATATCTGATTGTGTTTTTCCCAATATGTAATGAATTACAAGGTTCTGGTAAGGTTGGGCTCTAACAGCACATATTAAATTACATTGATAATCTTAGTCATAATGGGTTGTGTCAGGTTGGTACCTAACAGCACACATTAAAGTAATTGACAATCTTGGTTGTAATAGGTTCACTTGTCCGCCCCCGGTGGCTGAAAGGTCAGCGTGGCGTATTGTCAATCCTCTGGGCCCGGGTTTGATTCCCAGCTGGGTCAGGGAATTTTCTCTGCCCAGGGACTGGGTGTTGCGCTGTCCTCATCATCATCCTATCATCCTCATGGACTGCAGGTCACTCAAGTGGCGTCAAATTGAAAGACCAGCACCTGGCGAACGGTCTGCCCGATGGGGGGCCCTAGCCGTACGATTAAATAAAAATAAAATGGGTTCATTACTATTAATACCAATCATGTAAATGTATCTGTTAACTGATCATCATTCTGATAAAAGAATCATTCAACTGATCTTTCTATGCAACACATAATTGACTAACTTATGATTTTGCTGGTTGTTGTATACTGATATAAGAATGTGACAATATTCCTTCATCTTTTAATCTGAAGCACATCTCTTCACTGGTCACTCATTGGCTGCGTAGAACAAGCAGATAACACACCTTCTTTCCTTCCAATTATATCTCACAGCCAGTGCTGACAACATTGTTGCACAAAACATCTAAGTATGCCACTGCTCCTGATCCACATTTTTACCAAGACAGTTTCAGGCTGCATTATATATTGTATGTTAATGACCTGGCAGACAATATTAACAGTAACCCCATAGCTTTTGCAGATGTGCAGTGATCTATAAGGAAGTACTATAATATGTGGAAATGCAGAACAAATATGCAGTCAGATCTTGATAAGATTTAAACACCCAGAAATGTAAAACTGTGCTCATAACAAAATACAGAATATCAGTATCTTTTGATTACAGTATCAGTGAGTAACAATTAGAATCAGTCAATTCATCAAGATGAAACTATTTGTAGAGATGTGAAATGGAATGATCACATAGTCTTGGTCATAGGTAAGGCAGGTGGTTGACTTTCATTCATTAGTAGGATACTGGAAAAATGCAGTCTGTTTACACAGGAGCCTACTTACAAAATATTTGTGCACTTTATTTTAGGATACTGCTTAAATGTGTAAGAGCCATACCAAGTAAGTCCAACAGGGGATACAGAATGTATTCAAAGAAGGGCAGTGTAAAATGTCATACATTTGTTTGACGCACAGGGGAGTATCAAGGAAATGCTGAAAAACGTGAGTGACATGGCAAACTCTTGAGGACACGATTGGGCTCATTACAGCATGCACAAAGATATTCACACAGTCATTTTTTCAACACTCCATGTGGAATTGGAATGGAAAGGAATCATAAAATGAGGTACAATGCTAAGTATACTTTGCCCTGTGCTAATCTGTGGGTTGTGGAATTTGTACACAAATGATGAACAATCTAATAATCTGCTACCAACTGTCAATAAACCTATTGGTTACCATCATTAGCAAATAGGTTCAAGGTCAACTCTGAATAACCACCTGTCAGTTTTCAGTATCGGAGAGCTATGGAACAAGTTCCCCTAAGCTGCATAATTGATTTTCTTGCCATTTAAATGCTGTTAAATCACACCGCTTGCATCTGATTATAAGCTGGATGACATAATGAGGGTTCAAAATGGCTACACATGTATTCAGTATTCTACCAGAGAACATTAATGTACAGAAGTTTAATAGTGAATTAAATAACTCTCTCTTGTACAACTTCTACTCCACTGGAGAGTATCTCCATGAAAATTTAAAAATTTATTGTTTTAAGTTAACTCATAATTAGAACTAGCCCCGTAATATGCCAATGTAATTTCATTTCATTATATTTCACTTACATTAAACTGAATGTACTTTTCTGGTTTCTTTCAGTGTCCCAGAGACCACTCTCTGTGGGATCCATGCAATATAACTAATGTAAGGTACCATAAAAACATTCAGTGTCATCACTGTAGTGTGTCAGTGACGTTTGTGAGTCTTACAAATATCTTACATCACTGATTCTTTACTTATTTCAATTGACTTTATATTACTCATTAGATTTTGGGTAAAAGTTATGTACTGGAATCTGCTTGCATTTTTCAACATGGCACAAACATATACATTGGACAACTGTGGGAAGTAGGGGGTTTAGGATGGGGACACGCTAAATAAAGAACAATACACAAATCTGCACCATTCCAAAGCAAATATTATCCACAAAATAAAAAAATCTCAACGTAATGCCATAACCACAAAACCCACAGGAATGACACCAAAAAATCAACATGCGCAACTCTGAAAAGTGCATTCGGACATTTTCCTAGAACGATATAGCTCAAAAGAAGCCCTCAATACCAAAACAATGACACACACAACCACATAATGATGAATCAGAAAGATCTTTTGACCTACACTCCTGGAAATGGAAAAAAGAACACATTGACACCGGTGTGTCAGACCCACCATACTTGCTCCGGACACTGCGAGAGGGCTGTACAAGCAATGATCACACGCACGGCACAGCGGACACACCAGGAACCGCGGTGTTGGCCGTCGAATGGCGCTAGCTGCGCAGCATTTGTGCACCGCCGCCGTCAGTGTCAGCCAGTTTGCCGTGGCATACGGAGCTCCATCGCAGTCTTTAACACTGGTAGCATGCCGCGACAGCGTGGACGTGAACCGTATGTGCAGTTGACGGACTTTGAGCGAGGGCGTATAGTGGGCATGCGGGAGGCCGGGTGGACGTACCGCCGAATTGCTCAACACGTGGGGCGTGAGGTCTCCACAGTACATCGATGTTGTCGCCAGTGGTCGGCGGAAGGTGCACGTGCCCGTCGACCTGGGACCGGACCGCAGCGACGCACGGATGCACGCCAAGACCGTAGGATCCTACGCAGTGCCGTAGGGGACCGCACCGCCACTTCCCAGCAAATTAGGGACACTGTTGCTCCTGGGGTATCGGCGAGGACCATTCGCAACCGTCTCCATGAAGCTGGGCTACGGTCCCGCACACCGTTAGGCCGTCTTCCGCTCACGCCCCAACATCGTGCAGCCCGCCTCCAGTGGTGTCGCGACAGGCGTGAATGGAGGGACGAATGGAGACGTGTCGTCTTCAGCGATGAGAGTCGCTTCTGCCTTGGTGCCAATGATGGTCGTATGCGTGTTTGGCGCCGTGCAGGTGAGCGCCACAATCAGGACTGCATACGACCGAGGCACACAGGGCCAACACCCGGCATCATGGTGTGGGGAGCGATCTCCTACACTGGCCGTACACCACTGGTGATCGTCGAGGGGACACTGAATAGTGCACGGTACATCCAAACCGTCATCGAACCCATCGTTCTACCATTCCTAGACCGGCAAGGGAACTTGCTGTTCCAACAGGACAATGCACGTCCGCATGTATCCCGTGCCACCCAACGTGCTCTAGAAGGTGTAAGTCAACTACCCTGGCCAGCAAGATCTCCGGATCTGTCCCCCATTGAGCATGTTTGGGACTGGATGAAGCGTCGTCTCACGCGGTCTGCACGTCCAGCACGAACGCTGGTCCAACTGAGGCGCCAGGTGGAAATGGCATGGCAAGCCGTTCCACAGGACTACATCCAGCATCTCTACGATCGTCTCCATGGGAGAATAGCAGCCTGCATTGCTGCGAAAGGTGGATATACACTGTACTAGTGCCGACATTGTGCATGCTCTGTTGCCTGTGTCTATGTGCCTGTGGTTCTGTCAGTGTGATCATGTGATGTATCTGACCCCAGGAATGTGTCAATAAAGTTTCCCCTTCCTGGGACAATGAATTCACGGTGTTCTTATTTCAATTTCCAGGAGTGTATAAAGCTCAAACAAAGCCCTCGATACCCACTACTTACCACAATTAAAAAACTAGAGCCACAATCTTCACACACCTACATAGCTCACAGACAACCACTGATACTAAAATTCCAATGACTCCAAAAACACAAGATCCCCAATATTCACTATGTCACTGAAAATATGACTGAAATATAACAAATATAAAACATGAAAATTACCTTAAAAATAAACCAAAACAAAAATTACTTACCAACAAAAAAGCTTCCAGCAAAATCATCTTGGTTGTCCCCCTCCCCCACAAAAACACCCCACACACAATAAAACAAAGAAAATACTAAATTCTCTGAAACAACTTCAGCCACCACAACCTCTCAGCCATAAACCAACCCCAACCCACCCAATACCACTCTGGAGCACAAAACCAACAATGAAAGGAACAAACAAAAACCAAAATCAATCACACCTTCCAGAAAAGAACCACAATACCAATTCTCTCTAAAGATAATGAAATAACTTCTAAAGAACCCCCCCCCCCCCCACAACCTTCAACCTTACAAACAATACCCACAATATCACCCCCCCCCCCCAACAAAACCCATCCTCTCAGTTCATCACCTTCAGCCTATACATCATCCCCACAACCTCCAATGCCCCCCCCCCCCCCCACCAAAAACAAAAGTCAAGGATGCTCTACCACTTACACAATGCTCATTAGAATGGGACTGAACATTGGAAGAGCACCTCTTCTCCCTCCCTATAAGAGATTTAATTGACCCCCAAACCCCTCTTTCGGTTTCAGTGCAAGCCCCAGTGCCATAATCTTGAAATTGAGTACTATAGCTAACAACTAAGTGTTCATAACCTGCCTTCCACAAAGCCCATAATGTGAAAACGTCTGACATAACAGTACTTCCCTCCTTAATATATTCCTTAATAGTAAGCTCCACAAGTTCCTTCTTACAATGACTCCCCAAACTCCAGCATAACCCGCCACCCCCCAAATAACAATCCCCTAAACTCACAAACAAACCAATGACCACTCCACTACTAGTTACTGAAATTTTACTCTTCAATTTCAACGATGACTCCTGGCCCACCCAATTTCCCCCTAGATGTAACATACACTGAACAAATCTCATGACACAAAGAAAACCAATCTAAAATAGCTGTAACAGTCACGCCTGTCTCATACACACAAAAGGACCTATAACAAAAGTAATATGTAAGCAACACAATCTCCCTCATGGCTAACCTAGACTTCTGGAGCCACATACCATGCTCTATTAATTGCCAAATGTTGTGACAACACCAGCACCTGTATAGGACTCTGGTCAGAGACACTGAAACTCTCATCGACTTCATGCACTGCCCACAAACATGGCACCTAACATACTCTGCTGTTAATTTAAAACACTGCAGAAACTTTATGGTCAAAAACATATTGTTACTCAAAGCACATAATGAAAAGCTGGTAAACTTATCAGTCATATCCATCCCCCCCCCCCCCCCCCGTAAAAAAACACAGAAATATCAAATTTCATTGTGCATGAGAAACATCAGCTAATCAAACCTAACAAATACGCCAAATGCTTAAACCACAAAATCTCACTGAAAACAAGGCATACACTTCCAAATCCAATGTTGCAGCACTGGCTACCCAGACTCAAATATATCCAGGTTACCACATTGATAACCAAGACTCAAGTGAACACAGTACCATAGGTTACACAAACAAGTGCACATGCCAACATCTACCCTAAGCCGGGGCACCAAATACAGCCACATTACATATACTAACATGAACCAACTAAAAAACAGCATGCCACAGTGACATCACATACCACAACATCATTACATCACAGATCAAAGCAGATGGGTGGAATCAGATGCTTCCAGCGACCTGGCTATTCAACCGGTCAATTTGTTACCACAACCAGATTTTTTGCTTTCACATTTGTTGGCTTTGCTAACTCCCAACCATATTGTTACCTTCCAACCAAACCTTTACCTCAGGTTGCACTACAGATAATTCTGTCACCACAAAGATATTATTATTTTTTTGTGTGGGGGTGGCGGTGGCATAAATTTAGCCACATTTTGTCATTCTATGAGTTCCAGTAATCATTTAACAAAACTCTAACTGAACCTTTGCGTGACTTGCCAAAACTGAGTTAACTTTGGATCACTATTCTCCTCAATCAGCATGACAACAGGGGGAGGGGCAGGAGGAGTCAAGTAGTATATTGCTCCCTCCTACATATATCTCGCGAAGATGCCATGAGGATAAAATCAGAGGGATTAGAGCCCACACAGAGGCATACCGACAATCCTTCTTTCCACAAACGATACGAGACTGGAATAGAAGGGAGAACTGATAGAGGTACTCAAGGTACCCTCCACCACACACCGTCAGGTGGCTTGCGGAGTATGGATGTAGATGTGTAAATATATAGTACAGATTTCATGAGCCTGTGCTGAAAGTAGAACTGCAGTTAGCATGTTTGGGGTTTGTATTAAGCTATACTTCAACTGTTTCAATGACTAGCAGATTACAGAAGCTAACCTTAGACACATATAAATTAAATAATGAGAGTTATGGTGTTTACATGGAGTAAATGAAACAGCTTTTATAATTTTGCTGTTTAGCAGTTTACAATGAAACAATTGGGCACTTCAAGGTCTTGAATGTTGATGAAAGTGAGTTTATCAGCATTGTGGTACTGAGGCAACACCAAGGACTATATATGCACATTAATGGCAAACATTATTTAATACAAATAGGACAACATAAAAATAGTCACCTGTCCACACTGATAAAAGAGAATATGTCTTACATAAATGAAAAATATTGAGTCGATTAAATAAATATGGTGAAATTGGTAATGCAGCCTTAACTTTGTCAGGAGAGTCATTACTGGCAACATGTAAAAAACAAAATACCTTCTTCATAACCCATTGTGCATCTTCTAATGCCCGACTTATTATTTGTTGGATTCTTTCTGGGTCTGTTTCATACACATGTTGTTTATAGCTCTGGAACAAAGTATTACACATTGCTGTAATTTTTTGTATCATAAACACTTGTGTCACATTGCTCAAAATATATACAAATGTAACAACAGCCATACTAATTGCATTTTTTAAAGCACTGTAGGTTGAGACTATGCTACTACACCAATGATAGAAATCATTTTTAATGTTTAGACATTATTTAAAACTTATTACAGAGTGACAGAAACAGATAAAACAGACAATCAGGGTTTCTGTGCCGTTTAATCACTTGGCTCTAAGTTAAAGTGCTGCCAGCCAAATAATGGGAAAACAACCATAGCAACTAATTGACTTATTCATTTTCCAAACGGTAGTATAATAGAAGGTATTAAATTTACGCAGTAACGTAAAAAGTGAAATGGCAGATAACAGATAAGTTATTAAAAAACCAATGTCAGAAAAATTTATTGCGTGCAAGGCACGTTAACTGTTTCATCCACATTTAGTGATATTACTTGCTTTAACTGTTCATTTGAACGACATGCAACGATCCATAACGGCATTTATTGGAATACCACATGGAAAGCACATAATTTACAATTTGTAGGACATCTGAACATAATGCAGGGAAAAAAACTAGAACACATTTAGACTTAAGTGATCAGATAATTAATACGTAATAAATGTACGGACAAAAGATAAATGCAATTACATAAAACGAAATATGTTGTCAGCTTCCATTACCGTAGCAAAGAGAAGTTAGATGGTAGCTTGCAACAACATACATTGGGCGATGGGGATTCTACCACAATTCCAAGTGACAACATGTCACAACGACAGCCTGAAGGTTCAGTTCGCAGTACAATGATTCTTATGCTTCTTCATAACATTCTTTACCGTACAATTGTCAAAATCAGTCAAACTGATTACCATACCTGCTTGATGGAATGCTTGTAAAATTGTGATGCGTCTTTCGGCAGTTTATTGCATTCCCGTATCAGATATTTATACAATTGACGAGCAGAGTTTATTTCCAATTTATTTAAGACGCCAGAAACAAATACCATAATTAATTCTGTTGATGTAAATATTATTTTCCGCAACACGCAATTACTGTAAACACCAAGCAGACGACACACGCAAATGTCAAAGATACGCAGAATGCATCTCAGATACTATATCACAATCGATACATATGCCAAGTAGAAGGAAATAGAATAGGACTTAAAAACTCCTTGTAATATATATTTTTAAGTTACCCATTAATAGCATTGTAACTACCTCAAAACAAAAACTTCATTTCATGTGTTGTCATGCATCTTGTGGAATACACAAGTGAGGTACTGAAGGGTCCCTTTAGATAAGGTTTTACCTCAAAATTACAGATCCATTGGAACAGTACCTGTAATATACAAAATTATTGAAACATTAATGAAAGACCAATTAAACTGTTTTTTTTGAGTCTTACAACCTCCTAAATATGGCCCAATATGGATTCTGCAGTGGGCTATCAACAGCAAAGGCAGTTCAGGAAATTGTATTATCAATATTACATTGTATTGTATTGTATTGTATTTTTTATTGGTCCTGTTGTCTACATAGCAGCTTATGCATAAGACATTGGACAAGTCAATTTATAAATATACAGGCTGAAAGTCATTTCAAGGCATACATATTTAAGCTTACAATAATACACTTTACACGTAAGTATTTATATAACACATTTCATAAATTTAAATAGTCTTCAATGGAGTAAAAGCAGTGATGCTGTAAATATGACTTTAGAGATTTTCCAAATGTATTGACCTCAGTGATAGCTTTTATGTTTTCAGGAAGTTTGTTATAAAGCTTAACTCCCATGTGAAAAGTACCTTTTTGGCACAGTGCTGTGCTGGTTTGAGTCATATGTAAGTTTCTGTTTTGTCTGGTAAAGTGCTCATGTATATCACAGTTTATTTGCAGCCTCCAGTCCTTGCCTATTACATTTAATTTAAAGAACAAAAGGGTTTCCATAATGTATACACATGGTAATGGAGGAATACCAGATTTCTTAAACAGGGGTTTACAAGAGTCTCTGGGCTTGACCCAAACAAGATTCTAATGGCCCTTTTTTGTAGTTTAAATGTGCTATTAGCTGCTTTAGAGTTTCCCCAGAAGGTGACCCTATATCTAAGACGAGAATGAAAGTACACATGATATGCATTCAATACTGTTTTCTCACTACAGCATGATTTTAATGAACAAAGAAGGTAACATGTTTTGCTCAGTTCTGCAGTGAGATATTCGATATGCTTATTCCATCTGATGTCACTCTGCAGCCAAAGTCCTAAGAATTTGGTTTCAGTACTGTTACCAACTGGTTTGTCATTGATAGGGACTGATGGGATAAACATGTCCTTGTTAGGAACTTTGTGGACTTTTAGGGCAATGGTTTTCTTAGTGTTTATTACAAGCTGATTACTCTGTGCCCAGCTGCTAAGTTGTTTCGTGACCGTGTTCACTGTCTGCTGTAACTGTTCATCGTCGTCTCCTTTTATTAGAATCGTGGTGTCATCTGCAAATATGATTGTTTTGTATGCATCAACATTTAAGCTTAGATCATTTATGTACAGAACAAACAGAAGGGGTCCCAATACTGATCCTTCGGGTACACCACATTTAATTTGTTTATAGTCAGATAAGTGATTAGATACAGTTTTTAGTTCAATATTTGTCTGCTTGACGCACACTGCCTGCATATGATTAGTCAGGAAGGAACTGATTCACTTGTTGGACAGAACTCGAATACCATATCTTTCTAGCTTTGGTAGCAGAATTTTATGGTCCACCATGTCAGAAGCTTTTGACAAGTCAATAAAGACTCCTATTGTTTCCTGTTTTTTGTCCGTCAGGTTTAGGATGGAATTGATGCACTCATAGACAGCAGTTGTCGTTGACCTCTTATTTCTGAATCCATGTTGTTCATTACATAGGATGCTGTTTTTATTTATAAATTTCATAAGTTTCTCATACATAACTTTTTCCAGTACTTTAGAGATGCAGGAGGAAATTGTGATGGGTCTGTAGTTATTCACATTGTCTTTATCCCCTTTTTTATATACAGGAATAACTTCTGATGTTTTCAACACATCAGGGAAAGTGCCTGCCTGAAGTGAGCAGTTGCATAAGTGTGTGAGTACTTCAATTAGGTTTCATGCGCTCTTCTTTAACATTGTTGCAGGTATACCACCTGCCGATTTGGAATATTTTAGTCCTTTTATTGCTTTAGCTACTTCATCTTGTGAAACAGAACTGATGTACATTGATCCTCTACATGCACTTATTTTATATTCATTTGCCTGGGCGTTCTTAATGTTTGATTGTAACATATTTTCAGCAACACTTGTGAAAAAGTTGTTAAATGTGTTGGCTACTTCTAAGGGGTTTGTTACTTTTTTTATTTTTATGTGATAGTGTTATATTTTTGCAAGGTTGTCTGTATTCTCCACATTCTTTTTTTATAACACTCCACATAGCCTTTGATTTATTAGCTGAATTATAAATGATTTCATCATTATGCATTATTTTTGCTGCTTTTATTACTTTTCTTAATATTTTGGAGTATTTTCTATAGTATGCACATACTACAGGTGAGAAATTTTTTGAGTTACATATTTCATGAAGTAGTCTTTTTTTCTGGCATGAAACCCTTATTCCCTTTGTGATCCAGCTGTTTGTTCTAGAGTTCCTGCGTATGGTTAATGTTTTTAGTGGGAATGCAAGTTCAAAGAAATGGGTTAATGTATCAATTAAAGTGTTGAATTTTTCATTTATATCGTTCATTTTGTACACTCCTAGCCCTTTTTCTTTCTGTAATAAGTTGTTGAAGTAGTTCACATTATGCTGATTATAACTTCGATATGCTGTTCTGAAAGACATGTTGTTAATAATACTGCCTTGTACTTTTATGCTTAATATTTGAGCAAGATGATCACTAAAACCTGCATTTAAAATTTTTAGTGAGGTGTTGTGTAAACTCTTCTTGACTAGAAACTGATCAAGAGCTGTTTGGCAAGTTTCTGGTATTTGGGTAGCTGCTTTTACTTCAGCCTTTAAATTGTAGGATGTTGCGAGATTCAAAATGGTCTCCCAATTTCCTCTATTCGTGAGGAAGTCAATATTGAAGTCACCACAGATTATCAATTCACAATCCGTTTTATTTACTTTATTTAGCAATGACTCCAATTTGGTTAAGAAAAGTTCAAAATTTCCGGATAGTGATCGGTAAACTATAGCAATAACCAGGTTGAACTGAGTAATTTTTATAGCTGCAATTTCATAATCCTTTTCGACATTTGCCCTAGTTAAGTCAGGTAGAGTAATAAAATCTACATTATCCTTTGTGTAAATTGCTACCCCACCCTGCTTGCTGTTTTTCCTGCAGTAGTAAGCAGCCAAGATAAATTTGTTTATTTTCGCATTCTGGATTAATTCTGGGTTAAGCCAGTGCTCAGAAATGCATAACACTGAGATATCATTAAGTTCATGTGTTAATAGTAGGTTAATTTCACCGATCTTATCACGCAGGGACTGCACATTATGGTGATAAATTTTTAGTTTGGGCGTATTCACGATTTGGTAATTGGGAATCATATTTACAGCATCACATACCTCTAGTTTAAATTAGGAACGTCAGCAGTGTTGTATTTTCATTCTTCTTTCTTGTTCATTTTGTTTTCCTCGCTGTTGTTGGAAGGATGTTCAGGAAGCTGATAGATTGTTCTATCCCTTACAAGTCTTTCTTTAATTATTTCACTAACAGGATCACAAACAAATCTTTTCCCTTCATAGTTCAAATGCATTCCATGCTTCGTGTGCAGGTTTCGATGCAGCTTGCTTATATCCAGTACATCGCACTTAGCGTATTGAGAACACAGTTTCCTTATTTTAATGTTTGTTTTCCGAATTTCTTTGTTTACACACGAACTAAAAATCAGATCATGCCTATGAGGAAGTGTGGCAACTACTGTGTTTCTGCATTTATTAGCTTATAAAAAATTCTGTAGCGTTTTCACGCAAACCTCTGCTTCCTTTTTTGCCACATCGTTTGAACCCATTATACAGACGATAAAGTCATTTTCTTGCATTAATTTCGTCCAAGAGTTAATGTCTACAACATTTTTACATCCCGCTCCCAGTTTCACTACACTAGTCACTACTATGTCGCGATTTTTCTCACGGAGCATGCTGGATAGATTTCTGCCATGACTGTCTGTTAGTAATAGTACATTACTCTTTTTCCCTGATGATCTGTGTTTGTTGTTGACATTATTTGAAAAAAAAAAAACGCTATTCATTTTCAGTTCACTGACTTTTTCAAGTTCACGATCATTTGGAGAGTCGTTATCACAGTCACTTGTTTGCAAAACATGATATTTGTTTTTTTTCCGAAAATGTGACAGTTTTAGCAGACTTTGTTGTTCTTTTTGTAGTTAGAACACTATTTTTGTACGACACTTTTACCCACTCGGACGATATATTACTTTTGTCTTGCATCACTTCACATAGTGTTGGCTTTGATCGCAGATCCCGATTTTCTTTCTTGAGTGAGTCAATATCGCTTCTTAAGGAACTGACTATGAATTATAAGCTAGCAATTCGTTCTTTTAGCGTTGTTATTTCAGTGTTACAATTCTTACAAACTCCCTTTTTAACAGTATTACTATAACTATTTCTCTAGTTAGAATCACACACTTCTACACTCGTGGCCATCTTTATTTCGGTGTCCAAATTAAAATAAAAGTCATCTACTACTTTTACCATCTCATTTCCTTTCTATTTTCCTCACGATCTCTTATTTAATTTGACTACAGTCAATTACCGTTGTTTGGAAATGATAATCTCATTACTTCTTTCCAAGATGTTTTGAAAATAAGGAACACACCTACGCAACTTAAGTAGATTTAACCAAGGCATCTGACACTGTCCCAAACAGCATTTTAGTTAAAAAAACTTGAAAAATATGGAATATCTGATGTACAACATATGTGACAAACAGAAACCAAATGGTAGTTTTAAATTCAAATAATAAATCTGACCTCCTCAAGGTGAAATATGGAGCCCCACAAGAAGGTGTACTGGGACCTTTCTTGTTTATTGTGTATGTGAATAACCTGCCCAACTTATTACCATATAACTCTGTAATGTAATCTGACAACACAACTTTTATCGCATCACATAGTGATGGGAATGTTGTCAAACAAATGAAAAACTCAGTGATGGAAAAGGCAGCTCAGTGGTTCCATGAAAATAGACCATCATTAAATAAAAACAAAACTGAACACATCCTCTTTTCCCTTAGAGGTATTAATAATGGATCAAATAAACTCGGATATTTAGTAAAATTGTTAGGCATACATCTAGGTACCAAATTATGCTGGAATACCCAAAAAGGACAGCTGTGCAGTAAGTTGATAAGTGTTTTATATCTGTTCTAATGTGTGTGAAATCTTATGGGACTTAACTTCTAAGGTCATTAGTCCCTAATCTTGCACACTACTTAACCTAAATCATCCTAAGGACAAACACACACACCCATGCCTGAGGGAGGACTCGAACCTCCGCCGGGACCAGCCACACAGTCCATGACTGCAGCGCCTTAGACCTTAGGAAACTTAAGGATTGTGTCACTAAGGAGTGCATGCTTGTGGCATGCCTTCTTCCATACACAATTGTGCTATGGAATACTTCTTTGGGGAAACTCTGCTGGGGCAACAAAAGATATCTTCCTCTGGCAGAAGATAGCCATTATATATATTTTTGGTGTGAGCAAAATAGCTTCTTGCAGACAGTACTTTATTGAGCACAAACACATACAGTCCCCAGTCTACACATACTCAAAGCACTTACGCAAACCAAACAGAATGCCCGCATGTATGAAACAAGGTGAGATGTGAACTTATATGAGACCAGAAACAGTAACTTACCAGACAATCCTTGGACGCACTTGAGTAAAATCCAAAATAATTTTGTACATGCAGGCAAAATATTTTTAACGCTATATCAAATGGCACAAGGGCGTTGAATGAAAATAAATTTTAAATGGTAGTACAGACATGGCTGAAAGAGAAAGCATTCTATAGTACAAGTGAATTCATACGTAATGAGAAAATATGATGCTCTTTTATATAATGAAAAATATGATACTCTTTTATATAATGAAAAATATGATGCTCTATTAGATAACGAAAAATGATGCTCTTTTATTATAAACGTGATTGTGAACTAATAAAATTGTAACTTATGACATACAACACAATTTGTCTGTGCAACCAGTGCAACAAAACTAATCATGGATGAGTGTAAGATATGCAATATTTATATAATAGTATCTATTTGTTAACATCTTGTATAATCATTTGTATAACTATGTAGCAAATGATGATGCCTTATACAACACAACAATTATCTACAGGCAAATAAATCAAATGCAATTCAGTACTAAAGCATGTTGTCATGTAGATGCAGATGCACTTTTCTTTGTCTAAAAAGATGTGCCTTTATATGCATGTACATTACGAGAGGTACCATGGATGTACACCTCTCAGAGATATGCTTTGGCTGAAGCATCTGTGAGAGGCCATATTGGCATTTGTCAAGCTTGTAATGGGTGTATTGTATATTATAACAGCATTATAACTTACGCTCTATAAACAAATGCTGTTCCAAAAACACGAGTACATTGAGAATCACTCGAAACAGTACAATTTATTGATATTAAATGTCATATAACGAGTTATTGGCGTTTTAGGAGTTGTATGAAACAGGACGAAATTCTGAATTGGAGTTGATCATTCTGTTGTAGAGACTAACATCACTAGTTGACGGGAAGGCCGTCGAATTGCAAGTTGGTTCGAGTCCTGCCATCTCCAAAACTTTTCTTATTCACCTTAACGGTTCTGAGAGCTTCTGGGACTTGTCAATAAGTTACAAATTAAGCTTGAAACACAGAAATGCGAGAGAATATTCAAAACACGTTGATATTTGGTAAAAAGAAACTACCTCTCATCACCAGAACAAAAATATAAAAAAGACTGGCACATCTGAGAAAGAATTAAACGGTGACTTAGTCTCACTACCAATCACCTATGAAGTGTAACAGAAAATTTATAAGCTAATTATTTTAGAGTCCTCTCTGGGACACCACACTATCATGGACTCCTTCAGTGCCAGATGGGAGAATTTGTATGCTGTGATGATGTCGAGAGGTGTGCTGACGGTAGTGTAGCTACTGGCAGTATCACCCAAGCCAGAGTGGTCTCGACTGAAGAGCCAGACGAAGTGTGACTCACACCACAGGATAGGGGAGACTCTATAGCTAGGTCGTCGACCCCTCTAGGGGAGCTAACCCCGGAATGAAAGCCCAGTCCACCAGGTTGGGGATTCAGTGCAGGGTTGATACCCCTGCCTTGTAAAAAATCTATTATTGCGAATAACTCAAGAAGGAATGCCATACTGTCCCTAAAAAGACAAACTGTGCTAGCAAACAGGAATATGTATTTATTGATGCTTAAATCTGGAACATGGACTGTACAAATGCTTTGTGCAAACAGGAGCGATGGAGAGGTTACAGAAGAGGTGATAAGGTATGGAATGGTAGTTTCTGCACAGCAGGAAATCAGGTGGAAGGGAAGAGGAGAGATTTATAAGCAGAAATTCTCCCTGTGCTATTCAGGAAAAGACGAAAGACAAGGGGAGTATGAAGTTGGGTTTATAGTCTCCAAGGATATGCATAGATCTGTTGTTGCTTTGACCACACATGATGAAAGAATATGTACTCTGCATATGAAAGGCAAATTTCACAACGTGATCTTTGTGAATATATATATATATATATATATATATATATATATATATATATATATATACCTACGTAGAATCAAATGAAGATACTGTGCATATCTTCTATGATCAACTACTGGAGGTTTGTGACAGAATACCCAGCTATGATTCTAAAAGAGTTCTTGGCGACTATAATGCAAAACTGGGAAGGAAACAGGTGTGCAGACATGTATGTGGTAAGCAAAGTCTGCATGATGAAACTAATAATAATGGTATGAGGGTTGCCCAATTTGCTTCTGCAAACAAGCTGAAGGCAGCAAGTACCTATTTTCCAAGGCGAAATATCTACAAAAGGACATGGAAAACACCAGGAACAAATGAAGTAAACCAAACAGACCGTATATCGATATCAAGGAAGTGGGCATCTGATATAGAAGATAAGCACACTTTCCGAGGAGTTAATCCTCATTCTGGCCATTACCTAGTAGGAGCCATAATGAGACAGAAACTTGCCATGGCTGCCAAAGGAAGTTGCATCCGAGTAAAGAAATAGAATATAGAACAGCTCAAGGATAGGGCTACTGTTCAGGAGTACTGGACCAGATTGAGACACGAGCTACAAACAAAAGACAGTGGAGATGATATAGACAAAGAATGGAATGCTATTAAAGATGCCAATAGGACAACAGCACATGAACTACTCAGGAAAACAAGGAGACTTATGAATGAAGATTTGTATGATGATGAATGCAGACAAAGTGTGGAACAGAAAAACAGACCAGATATTTATGTGGAGGCAAAAACATGAAAAGGCGTATGAATATAACATTGAGCTTCATAAATCTACACCGACTTCAAGCAGGCCTTTGATAGTCTCAATAGAGCACAAACGCAAATTGATTTGCTGCCGCTTGGTATACCATCGAAGTATGTCTCACTTATTCAAGCAACACTGGAAGGCTGCAGTGCGAGTGGATGGAGAACTGAGCGAGTCATTTAGCATTAATAAATCAGTCAGACAAGGGGACACACTCTCTACAATGCTTTTTCAACTGACTATTGAAGTAGCCATGTGGAAGCTACAGATACCTGGTTACATAGGCACAAAGTAGATTCAGATATTCGCAAATGCTGGTGATGTAGCAATTATTAGTAGAAGAAGGGTATCATTAGAGAGGACAATATGTGAGCTGAAAGTAGCCACAGAACCTAAAGGCCTTTCTACAAATGAAAAAAGTATAAATACATGAATTCCACTAGGAAGGAAAATAATAACTGGGACAGACTTTCAGCAAGTGTTTCAGTTTTGAACATGTGCAGAACTTTAACTATTTGAGCTCTAATCTTAACAGCACAAAATCCATGTCAACTGAAATAAAACTGCGCTTCCTGACACGTAAGAAATTGTTGGCCTCTAGGTTATTAAATAGGCAGCTGAAGCTGCAACTTTATAAGGTCACGATCAGGCCAGTTGTAAACTACAGATGCGAAACATGGACGCTAAAATTGCTGATGGGCAGCAGCTCAGGATATTTGAACATAGTGTGCTACACAAGATCTATGGGGAAGTTCAGGATTATAATGGTTTCTGGAGAACTAGGACTAATGCTGAGCTGGAGTGCCTCATACAAGGAGCTGACATCATAAGAATTATAAAAAGTAGCAAATATTCTGACTTGGCTATGTCCTCAGGATGGATACTAGAACAACAACTAAAAAGATTTTTGTATGGAGGCCAGTTGGAAGAAGACAGAGAGGAAGGCCACGAATACGGCAGCTAGATGATGTGGAAGAAGATATACAATCTCTCAGAGTCTGAGGATGGCAGAGAGCTGCACTGGAGAGGGTAGATTGGAGGAAACTTGTTGATGAGGCTAAATCCCACACGGGATTGTAATGCCATGAGAAGAGAATTTTTTTAGAGACTTCTTTTCCAAACAAGAACATCTTCCAATTAAGCACATACCCAGAGGAAATGTTTTTTGGTACTGGTGGAGGCATATTTCTGCTGGTGTTTCAGTTACTTTCAAGATCAAAGGAAGAAATTTACTTTCCTGGCAATGAATTGTAATTTTTTGCACAAATTAGAACGTACTTCACACAACTAGCACATTTTGTAGCAATGGGGGAGCTTCTCTTTAAGTACTTTTTGTAATGCATACCACCTTGTAAATAACTAGTATGTAGCTGACAGGTTCTCGCTTTAAAAGCCTGAAAATAATAAAATAGTTTTATTTTTTCGCCTTAATTAGAACAAACTTCAGATAAGCAGCACACTTAAGTAGCATTAGGGGAGCTTCTTAAGTAGTTTTCGTACTATATACTGCAATGTAAATAACAAGTATAAAGTGGGCAGGTTGACACTTTCAAAGAAAGAAAAGACAGTAATACTTTTCAAACTTTCAGTGAATGAACCAGCCGGACATATAAATAGTTTCTGCTTTAATTTATCTGCTAGAATATCTACCACAGTCACGACGACACCACAGTCTAACCAAACAGTTGCGACACTTACTGCTGTAAAAATGTTACCGTTTGACAGCTGGAGGTACACTAGGGCTCCAAGCGGCGAGAAAGGAGAACTTCACATGTGTCGTAAGCATAATGTTTGTTTTTCATCCCTTTCCTACGTAATTGGCGAAATATTTGAATTATTTTCTTGCCTCCAAGAGTTTGTGTAATATCAGATGACATAGATGTTTCCAAAAATGATTCTAAAATACGTGCAAGTAGAGACAAAGTTCATGAATCCAGTGGCAAGTTACAACACATTTGCGAAAAAACAGTTGTGACGTTGGGCAGAAGTGCAGCTCACCACGTTGATATCAACGGAATACAAACACGTAGATTCACACATAAGAAGCACAGACATGTAGCTCTACATGCAAAAGGAATCGACGCCACATTTGTCGTTCCGTAGGCCTATTGTGTGTTAGTCAATGTCACCAGGAGAAATATGCCGTGAGTGTAAACTCCAAGTCCTTAAAGCCAATAACACTGTCAGAAGTGGTGTCATAAGTTAAATTTGCCATTAGAGACTTTTCATACAATGACATAGGCACTATTTTATCAATATCGAAGAAATGCTGTACCTTATGCTTTAAAAGGTGGAACATATTGTCACTTAACCCACATATTATTTGTATGCCTTCCACATACCTCTGTAATGTATGCACTGATGGAAAAATAAAACATTTGGGAAAACCTGTATGCCTGATGCTGTAATATAATAAATTTAGAGCAGACAGCTTACTTTCGTCTTTTCAATTTGCAGGTGGCATGCTAATGTGGCTTAACATGTCAAGGGCATCTTTTTTTAACTATCGGGATTCTAGAGTCTTAAAAAATTGGTTTGTCCTTCTTCACTTGATCCTTCTGATACAGTTTCTGTTGCTGTCTGTGCATAAAATGATTGGCACTTTCCTTTTCCCGTACCAGTTTTTCACGAAGTCTAGCGATTTAAACATTCTGATACTCCTCACCCTTTTCTAAACACGAATAACTGAACTTAATTTTAACACTTCATCCTCAAAGCAGGTCAGTGTTGACGATTCAGATAAATCTGACACTGATATATGGAGAGTTGAACTGGCGAACCTTTTTGGCAGTTTCTTCTTCATCCTCAGTTGAGATGGGTTATTTGGAGTGTCAAACAATGTGGTTAACTGCATTCCACCCGAATTTATTATTGTCTGCATTCATGAACTGGTTTTGTTTGACATGTAGTGGACAAAAATTAACAAAAAGATAAACAGGGTCTTTTTTCATAAGATTTTTTCTGCTAGTCACTAGCAGTTTTCTGCTCCTAAAATGAAACATTAATCATCAATATACACTATGTGATCAAAAGTATCCGGACACCCACAAAAGCGTACGTTTTTTTTTTATTTGGTGAATTGTGCTGCCACCTACTTCCAGGTACTGTATATCAGTGACCTCAGTAGTCATTACACATCGTGAAAGAGCAGAATAGGGCGCTCCACGGAACTCATGGACTTCGAACGCGGTGAAGTGATTGGCTATCACTTGTGTCATACGTCTGTACGCGAGATTTCCACACTCCTAACTCCTAAACATCCCTAGGTCCACTGTTTTCGGTGTGATAGTGAAGTGGAAACGTGAAGGGACACGTACAGCAGAAAAGCATACAGGTCGACCTCGTCTGTTGACCGACGACAGTTGAAGAGGGTCATAAAGTGTAATAGGCAGACATCTATTCAGACCTTCCCACAGGAATTCCAAACTGCATCAACATCCACTGCAAGTACTATGACAGTTAGGCGGGAGATGAGAAAACTTGGATTTCATGGTCGAGCGGCCGCTCATAAGCCACACATCACGCCGGTAAATGCCAAACGACGGCCCACTTGGTGTAAGGAGCATAAACATTGGACGATTGAACAGTGGTAAAACGTTGTGTGGAGTGACGAATCACGGTACGCAATTCGGCGATCCGGTGGCAGTGTGTGGGTATGGCGAATGCCTGGTGAACGTCATCTGCCAGCGTGTGTAGTGCCAACAGTAAAATTCGGAGCTGGTAATAGTATGGAGGTGTTTTTTATGGAGGGGGCTTGCACCCCTTATTGTTTTGCATGGCACTATCACAGCACAGACCTACATTGATGTTTTAAGCACCTTCTTGCTTCCCACTGTAGCAGAGCAATTCGGGGATGGCGATTGCATCTTTCAAAACGATCGAGGACCTGTTCATAATGCACGGCCTGTGCCGGTGTGGTTACACGACAGTAACATTCCTGTAATGGACTGGCCTGCACAGAGTCCTGACCTGAATCCTGTAGAACACCTTTGCGATGTTTTGGCAAGCCGACTTCGTGGCAGGTCTCACCGACCGACATCGATACCTCTTCTCAGTGCAGTACTCCAAAAAGAGTGGGATGCCATTCCTCAATAAACCTTCCAGCAGCTGATTGAACGTATGCATGCGAGAGTGGAAGCTGTCATGAAGGCCACGTGTGGGCCAACACCATATTGAATTCCAGCATTACCGACGGAGGGCGGCACGAACTTGTAAGTCATTTTCGGCCAGGTGTCCAGATACTTTTGATCACATAGTGTACATGTAGTTTGCAATGAATCCTGACGATACAGATTAGTTACATGATAGTATACACCTCTCAGGGTCCTTAGGAAACCTAAAAAAAAAAAACAGTTGTGGTATCTTCTTGTTGTTGTTCCTACATTTTATTGCGCTACGCTACGCTCCCATTTGTAAAAACCATTGTACAAACCAAAATAAACAACTACTATTCGCCTTCGGTTTCACGATCGAAACGATCTCAACAGTTTAACTTACTGACCGCTTGGCATGCTGCTGGCGCAGTAGGCAATAAAATCGAGGCAAAGTGTCGCGACTGTTATGTTAGACTGTGACGATACCTTGACAGCAGACGTATCTCGATGCCTTCAACAAAGTCGAAGTGTATCTTTGAAAGGAGTGCAGCCACAGTACATCTCGTGAGGTATTACAAACAAATGTAAGTTCTACAAAGTCAAATAATTGGTCTGGTTTAAATGAAGTAAATTCTTCAAATCTCAAACTGTAGCTCTCACGTGTACAGAGATTCAAATTAAAAAAAAATACATGTATTGAGTAAACGACAAGTTATAATGAGTTAGTCTCGATATCTTAAACATTTTGTAGCTGTGAGCTCAGCAAATGTGTATGCAGTTACACAAAATGTAATAGTCAGCCAACCAGTTGCAAACAATTTTTTTGAAAAATACATTAACCATGTTTCGATAGTTCTAAGAGTATCTTCATCAGAATGGTAAAATTTACCTAGAAAAACATATGAGGTATAAATATTATAAATAAAGTAGACAGATATACGAAAATTCCCAATTAAAACCTAAATTATTATACTTACATTAAATCACATAACAATTTTTAAATTTCAGCAACAGTGCTCTCATAAAATGACATGTTTGTGTTCCATGACTAAAGAATAAAAGTCATAATAAAAAAGACACACAGTTATTATAGAATGTTAAAACCATGGTTGCAAGTGGCAGCACGAGTTAACTGCCATAGCCGGTTAAGATCGGCATGCACACAGCACAAGAGGCATCAGATTAAATGGCATGTATAGCAACACTGCCATAAGATGAACACGAGGATTAGCACTGTCATCTTCTAACAAAACAGCCAACTTATAAACATCTGCATTAAGAGCAAAATTACATGGCTGAAGGGATACACTATTAACCTATAATACCCAGATGTAGGCAATTTGAAAGTTCGCAAACATAGTAAATCAGTCTTTTTACAGGTAGTTTTAAATAAAGTAAGCAACTGAGAATGACAGTTGGATAGGGGAAACCGACATTCCCGACTCTACTGTGGGGAAAAATTCGAAAATCAGGCAATTCTAAGTAATGGCTCTAAACCCTGAAAGAAGTTTTTACTACACAACTGTAATTGTTTGTTAAACGTCTTTATGCAAGAGGTGTTCGAAAATTTACAATTCTTCAAGGATATCGAGTCTGAGGCCTTTTTTTCTCGGAGTGTAGAGTACTGACATCTTGCACCACTTTGGGTTTATGCCCTGTGTGATTAACAAGTGGTCGGCAAAGGATGAATTACGAATATTAGTACTCTTTTTTCATAGACGATGTTCTCTAAATCTTACAGATATAGCTCGTCCTGTTTGTTCTATATAATAGGCGGGACAAGAGACACAGACGATTTTATAAACTCCTGACTTTTGTAAGTGAGACTGTGTTGAATCCAGATTGTGAATAAGATTATTTTTTAGAGAATTGTTGGTGGCAAAAGCTACCTTGCAATCATATTTGCTCTTGTAGAAGACGCTGTATTCTGTAAGAGACAGGTCCAAGAAATGGCATAGGAATAAAATTTTTGTTATCATATCAGTCATTAATGGCAACACCCAGAGTGGTGATTCTATTCTTTGTTTTATTACTGAAAATGTTAGTTACTATGTTGGGTTCATAGCCATTATTAACTGCAACAGTTTTGATCAAATTTATTTCTGCTTCAAGACTTTCATTGGGTAATGGAATAGAAATAGCTCTATGGACAGCTGAATGAAAGAAGACTATTTTATGAGACTGGAGGTGTGTTGAAGTCAAAGGTACAATTTGATCAATGCAAGTTTCCTTATGGAATATATTAAAGGAAATTTTGTCATCTACTATTGTCAGAATAAGGTCTAAGTAGTGTTACTGCCGGAATTTGTTTTCAAGCTCGCAGGTCAAAGTAATTTTTCGTGAAGTTCGTTGAAAATTTTGAATAGGTGATCAATCCCATTATTTGGTCCTCTAGAAATAATCAAAATATCGTCAAATTATCTAGAGTATGAAATAACGCATAAGGCAGCAGGTAAAAAATTAAAAACAATTTCTTCTAGGGAATTTATAAAAATGTCTGCTAGGATTCCTGCTCATGGGTTTCCCATTACAAGACCATCAGGTTGATGACATAACTGTCCATTGAACTCTAAATAATTATATTTAACTACGATTTGAGGCAAATTCATTAAATCAATAATTCGTTCATCAGAAATGTCTTTTTTAAAGAACCATAAATTTTTTCTACTACATCCAAAGCTGTTTTGACTAGCACATTCGTGTAGAGATTTTCAGTGTCGAAAGAAATTAACATAGTATCCTGATCACAATGTATGTCTTTAAGTTTATTGACTAAGTTTTGACTGTTGGAGATAGAATAATTATTCTGGAAAACAGAAGGTTTTTTCAGTTTGTCACACAGAAACCTGGCTAGGTCAAAATAGGCAGTATCCATATTATTCGAAATGAGATGTACAAGATATCCTAATTTATGAACTTTAAATTGTACACATAACTCCAGAGCTTGAGGGGTCATGTTAAGTAAATGCCTTTTTTGGTAAAGTTTAATTAAAAATTTAGTATCGTCAACTGCAGCTCTGACTTCTTATTGCAGAACAGGAGAGAGATCCTCATGTAGTTCGGGAATACCATTTTCCTCAAAAAAATCCAAGGTTTTAGTAACATATTCTTGCTTTTTAGCAATGACGATGGCACCCCATTTATCAGACTTCATTATTAAACCATCATTTACTTATAGTTTATTATTAATGGCTGTAATTATTTTTATATCATTGCTAACAGAATTGCGGGAAACAGTTAAGCTTTTGCTAACAATACTGCACACATCATGTGTTATTCTGCTCTGATGAGAGCTGTCTATTTTAGCACTGTCAAAGCCAGTTTTCAGATCTACAACCATATTTTCTATTACATTTTTGTTTGACAATTGTGGCATATAATTATATTTACGTTTTATTCAAGCAAAGAGACTTCGCCTTTTGTAATTTTTATGTCACTCATGTTTAAAATTCTGTCATACTATTTTTGATCACTTTTTCTGAATTAGTAGTACTATAAGCCTTTCTTACATGTAAGAGACAGAGAAATTTACTTAATTTCTTTTAATGCCTATTAGCAATAGTCTGCTTACATGTATCTAGGCTGTCATTGATAAGAACCCAAAAATCATCGATTTGAACATTGTAATGAACACGAAAAATTGTAGTTAGTTCCAAATATAGGTAGTAAGTCTCTTCATTTAGGGCAACCTTCTTAGTATAAAGCATACTTATTGTGTGTGAAATTATTTTTTTGCACTAAGCATTGGTAAGTGTGTGGTTCATTCTTGGACTGCTTAAAATTTAGATAAGCTTTAGCATAATTAGGTACAAGACCTATTTCTTGGCAATGTTTTCTAAAATCAGTAGCCATGCCTATCTTGAGAATTTTCATTTTAACATCTTTATATTTAGTGACAGCCTTAGCTACCTGGATAGGTAATCTGATATTAGCGTATGTGTCCATTGTTACTGACTGTCAGTAGCAATGGACACAGAGGCTAAGATTAACAATGATACTTGTTGCCCACTGTATACTTTGCTGTGCTTTTTGGCACCATATTGTAGAAACAATAATGGTTAATAGCAAGGTGAATGGTTTGAAAATGGGTGTGTCAGTTTGAAACTGGTAAGCAACACACCTAAATTTTATATCAATGCAACTGAGACAGACAATATTTAAAAAAGTAAATTATCCAATTTCCTCAGTAATGAAAGTTGCGTACCTATCCTCCTGTGCCAGCATGTCTCTAATAAACAAGTGAAATGTAAATAGTTTTGGACCACTATACAAGATTAGGACCGTTTTAGGGTCTGTAAATGATTATCTTGGGCTATGTATCTCTTGCAGTTGTGGCATATCACCGGTGGTCAGACCAGCAGGACAGCACAGGCTCCACATATTGAGCATAGCGTTACACAGGCTTACAACAGCCAAGAAAATCTGCTACTGCAGAACATTTCTGTGACACCAGTCATCCTATGGAACATAATAACAGTGAGATTCTGACATGTACTTTCAAGCTACAGGGATTGTATACTAATCAGGTTCCTTTCAGAGTATGCTGATACAATAGCTCCATATTTAGCAATTATATACAACTGCTTGCTCACAGAAAGATCCACACCTAAAGACTGGAAAATTGCTCAAGTCATACCAATACCAAAAAAGGAAAATAGGAGTAATCCGCTGAATTACAGGTCCATATCTCTAACGTCAATTTGCAGTAGGGTTTTGGAACATATACAGGGTGTTCCACTCAAACCTCCCTGATTTCAAAGACCCATGAAGAAAAACCACAGTAGATACGATAGTAAAAAATGTACCATATTGTAGAGCATCTCAAAGAATTTATTTATTTATCATCAATACACCTCTACATGTGAACCATTTGTAGCACGAAGAATACCGAGTCTATATCCAATTTCTTGCCAGGTTCTTTGTAACTTTTCCTCTGTTATAGCTGCAGTCGCATTAGTGGTACAATGTCGCAATGTAGGAATATTGTCCACTTTGGTTGCATGCACATGGTCCTTCATGAATTCCCACATGAAGAAATCAAGCGATGTAACATTGGGTGAAAGTGGTGGCCAGGCAATGGGTCCTCCGTGTCCAATGCATCGATTGGGAAATTTCCTATCAAGGAACTTGTGAACAGCTGTAGACCAATGCAGCGGAGCTCCGTCTCGTTGAAAAATTGTGTTGGGTTGTAAGTCTTGTGTCTGAGGGCACACAAACTGCTTCAACATGCCCAGATACACTGACCTATTCGTATTTGAACAACACCGCTACAAGCCCAAAGAACCGTTATCCAAGATGGTGGTGATGACGTCATGGAAGATGGCGGCCGTGACGTCAATCAAGATGGTGGATTTTGGCGGGAAGTTTGAATTTTGACTGGAAGATAGGTCACTTGGCTTACCCCCACTAACCTAACCCCCCTCCCCAAGAAAAATGGCAGGAAGTTCAAATGGCGGGAAAAAAGGACTTGTCTTTATTATTTAACCAATTACAAACAAATGTGTTCGCCACTGTGTCTGGACTCCAACTGGCTTGGTTCATATCGGTGCCACCAGAGGGCGCTCTCCTGATGTCAGGTGATGACGCAAGTACCGTTATTCAAGATGGTAGCACCCAGTGTATCCTCCACGAGCTCCAGAGCCCAACTGGCTTAGTTCATATCGGTGCCACCAGAGAACGCTCTCCTGACATCAGATCATGATGCAAGTACCGGTATTCAAGATGACAGCACCCACTGTGTTCACCGTGAGCTCCAGAGCCCAGCTGACTTAATTCATATCGTCGCCACCAGAGGACGCTACTGTGAAGTCAGGTGATGACACAAGATCGTCTGCTCTCTTGCGTGCGCGCGTTATAACCGGACACACGCTGTGTCAGTGGCCTGCAAGCCACCGTTTACATCACAGCCTCAAGCCCGCACCTTTATACTTGCGCCAAACACAAAAAATGGTTCAAATGGATCTGAGCACTATGGGACTTAACATCTGTGGTCATTAGTCCCCTAGAACTTAGAACTACTTAAACCTACCTAACCTAAGGACATCACACACATCCATGCCTGAGGCATTATTCTAACCTGCGACCGTAGCGGTCGCGCGGTTCCAGACTGAAGCGCCTAGAACCGCTCGGCCACACCGGCCAGCGCACCAGACACAGTCTTCTGTAAATATGCTATTTAAAGTAACACCCACATCGCGCATCTAACCTATCCATTACCTAAGTACTTAATTCCATTTCAATTTTAATCATATTCAATAAGTCAATTTACAAGTTCAATATTCAATGATCAAATGAGAAGTTCCACATTTTCCCACTATCAGTGCTGTGTTCATTCATGACCTAGCACCCTCACCCCTAAATGCTGCACTCCTATTGGCTACGGCATTAGTCACGTGATTCGACTTCATAGAACCTAGGACTTGGAACCAATTTTCACCAATGCCACTCCCACCTGGACTTGGAATCAAATTGTTAAATTCTCAACCACGATCCTCAACCCAGCACCACGCCCCTTTACTGACCCATGTTGGCAGGCTAATATGCACTAAGCTGTACTAATGTGTACTAATGTGCAAAGCGCGTGATGCAATCTAAGCTGGTGGGAAGAAATGGCAGGAAAACAGATCTGGACACAAGTCTTTATTTTGCAGGCTGTGTCTCCACCACGAAGTTTACTGTCCAACTGATATAGCACTCATTACTGCCATCAGATCGTACTGTCATCCCTCCTATGACCTAATCCCAAATGGTGGTCTGTAGGGGCGAGAATTATACTAAAATTATTCAGGCTGTGCTAGGCTGCTGGGGAGAGTAAGGAAGGAGTCCACTCTATTTACTTTCGAACATTTTATTTAGAGATCGATTATATTTGTCACACTGAGGCAAAACACTCCCCATCTTATGCTTGCGCTTACAATACACAGTCTGCAGACACACAAACAACTTCTAATTTGCTCAAATAATTTAATTACAGACTTTTAGACTCCTCCTAAATAATGCTCCACACTCATGTGTAGACACGCTCAGTACTTGTAAACTGTCCAAATAGCCCATAGCACGGCCTACATACCTGCTCGCAAAATAATTCAATCAACTCATGCAAGCACTATCTACAATCCCCCCCCCCCCCCCTCCAGTAGAGCACACAGACAGCCCAAAGACGTGACGCAGCCGTCAGATGTCAAACCATACACAGGCCCCCCGACCGGGTCCCGCAATCATGAGGCGGTGAGATCTCATTCATACTTCATTTCTGAGAAATTCCTGTCCAAATACGTGTTCACTTAGACACACGTGCTGACGTGATCGGGCTGGAGCGCAGCCGAGAGCTGCAGCCGAATGCAGGTGAAAGTTGTATGCAGGCACCTTTGATGATGCAACCGGACAGGGGTGGGTGCACATTTACAGAGTGTGCACTCCAAACAGGACTGCGCGCGTGGGGCGTTCCTCGCTACCCTCACTCTAACTGCGGTCCGACGAAGACGCTGCAGAACTCCATTCCACAATAGCAGAACCTGCTGTCTCCTTGACTGACGCTTCACTGTGTGTAGCTACATATCATCGGAAACGCATCTAGCAATATTATCAATCTTATACTCAATTCACATTGCTATTTAAAATGATAACAAAATGTAACTCAATTCCATACCCCCCCCCCCCCCCCCCCCCAGAAATACTTAATGTGCGCTTTTGTACTAGTTTTCGTCTTCTCTCAGATTTTATGCACGGAAATTCTTGCCCTAACAGAATCTCTTTACGAAAATAACGCACAATAACGTCCAATGCAGTCTTCATCGCGGGCCTGACGTGATACCCATCCTGCTCTCAACATATGCAAATGTTCGCAAAGCTACGTAGAGGCTCCCATGTCATAGCACAAAGCATGTTAATGAATACAACTTTATCATTTGCTCTTATCGAATTTACTCGTCGAATTACTGATGCCGCCGGTATCGAAGCACTATCCACCTCTTCTTTCTCGGACTTCCAGAGGTTATTTTACACATATCGCTAAATTACATTACAATTAAACACCTAAATTTGTCTATTTTTCATCAAATACACACCATACTCACAAGAATATTGGCAGCCAGGAACATATTTACCAGTGTAACTACAATTAAATATTACCATTGCAGCTGCACTCTGGCACCAATCAATGTACACGTAATCTCTCCTCTTGACGACTGTGGTTCAGTACCTCTAGCGCATATAATTTTCCACTTAAAAACTCTCTCTCTTACCCTCATCATTGTCAATCTGCTCAATCTATACGTCCCTCACGATAGGACACACAGTTATCCTCTCTAGTCATGCCATAACATAAACCATATTATTTTCACAATACAGTATATACACATTTTAACAGTGCAATTTATATCTGTACAGCACCCGAAAAATTATCCTATGCCTACACTCACACAGGCAATATGCCACGATGCTCCCCAGTCCTAGGAAAGCACCATCCACCTTTCCTTTTTTTCTACAGACGTGACATTCAGCCGCAATAAACTACACTCCTGGAAATTGAAATAAGAACACCGTGAATTCATTGTCCCAGGAAGGGGAAACTTTATTGACACATTCCTGGGGTCAGATACATCACATGATCACACTGACAGAACCACAGGCACATAGACACAGGCAACAGAGCATGCACAATGTCGGCACTAGTACAGTGTATATCCACCTTTCGCAGCAATGCAGGCTGCTATTCTCCCATGGAGACGATCGTAGAGATGCTGGATATAGTCCTGTAGAACGGCTTGCCATGCCATTTCCACCTGGCGCCTCAGTTGGACCAGCGTTCGTGCTGGACGTGCAGACCGCGTGAGACGACGCTTCATCCAGTCCCAAACATGCTCAATGGGGGACAGATCCGGAGATCTTGCTGGCCAGGGTAGTTGACTTACACCTTCTAGAGCACGTTGGGTGGCACGGGATACATGCGGACGTGCATTGTCCTGTTGGAACAGCAAGTTCCCTTGCCGGTCTAGGAATGGTAGAACGATGGGTTCGATGACGGTTTGGATGTACCGTGCACTATTCAGTGTCCCCTCGACGATCACCAGTGGTGTACGGCCAGTGTAGGAGATCGCTGCCCACACCATGATGCCGGGTGTTGGCCCTGTGTGCCTCGGTCGTATGCAGTCCTGATTGTGGCGCTCACCTGCACGGCGCCAAACACGCATACGACCATCATTGGCACCAAGGCAGAAGCGACTCTCATCGCTGAAGACGACACGTCTCCATTCGTCCCTCGATTCACGCCTGTCGCGACACCACTGGAGGCGGGCTGCACGATGTTGGGGCGTGAGCGGAAGACGGCCTAACGGTGTGCGGGACCGTAGCCCAGCTTCATGGAGACGGTTGCGAATGGTCCTCGCCGATACCCCAGGAGCAACAGTGTCCCTAATTTGCTGGGAAGTGGCGGTGCGGTCCCCTACGACACTGCGTAGGATCCTACGGTCTTGGCGTGCATCCGTGCGTCGCTGCGGTCCGGTCCCAGGTCGACGGGCACGTGCACCTTCCGCCGACCACTGGCGACAACATCGATGTACTGTGGAGACCTCACGCCCCACGTGTTGAGCAATTCGGCGGTACGTCCACCCGGCCTCCCGCATGCCCACTATACGCCCTCGCTCAAAGTCCGTCAACTGCACATACGGTTCACGTCCACGCTGTCGCGGCATGCTACCAGTGTTAAAGACTGCGATGGAGCTCCGTATGCCACGGCAAACTGGCTGACACTGACGGCGGCGGTGCACAAATGCTGCGCAGCTAGCGCCATTCGACGGCCAACACCGCGGTTCCTGGTGTGTCCGCTGTGCCGTGCGTGTGATCATTGCTTGTACAGCCCTCTCGCAGTGTCCGGAGCAAGTATGGTGGGTCTGACACACCGGTGTCAATGTGTTCTTTTTTCCTTTTCCAGGAGTGTATTTTACACTGATCACCATTTCGCACTGACAACTAAACCTGGCAAAATTGTCTATGGATCATCAAATACATACCAGACTCGCAAGAACATTGGAGCGTGAAACCAATCACCATCCCAGCAATATATCACCGAGTACCTTGTCGATCTAGTAAACATACAGTTCACATCCCCCATCATACAAAATTACCCCTTTTACATCAGCGAACCGAAGTCACTCTCAGAACTGTTCTACGAATTTGCGATCGTTTACCGTAGACACAAACGCGTTACTTTCTCTGCTTCCTCGCCTGCTCGCTTTTCTATGCACAGCTCCAGACTCAGGGATTACAAGAACACACGTATTTTCGCCATAATAGTACACCATTTTCGCTATACGTCTCGATATCACGTGCACAGCAGTAGCCTCCCAATAGCTAACGCAACATAATTCCCGACATATAAACTCGAAATCATTTCTCTACAAACACGAAACTTTAGCTACGTGGAGCGTCTTCTAGACCACTGAGTAACTAGAAACAAACATATGAAAAATCATATTTCCAACTGCGAGTACCAATCTCGCTGATCTAACATACTCCAAATCATCCGTATAATTTACAAGCCAACTAAGGTCCTTCCCACGTCTAGAGAACAAGCAAACGTATCTTCCACACACCACATTCGATCTTCTCTCAACTAAATAAAGACGCGAAATGTGCATCAACAGTCAACCGAACAATTTACATGGGCGGGACTAACACTCCATCGCAATCATACCATCTTCTCAAAGTTCCACTTCAGCACGAAAGCCGCCCAACGCATACTAAGTATTAGTTCGCTATTTGGCCGTCTAGAGCTGGGCAAAGTTAACTCATATACATTCCTACAATCCAAGAGGCCTCTACATTCGCACGGATGCTGCTGTTAACAGGAAATGTGAATCATTACCACCACGGACTTTTCATACACGGATTCATTCCGGAAAACCGGTCGCATATATGTTTATCATTATACTTAAATGTTACGATCGCGCTCTCAATTGAACAGCATTCGAGAATAAGCAAAGTATAGGAAATACACCCTCGTGTCGGCAGTGGCTCTGGAAATAGATGTAAAATGGTTCAAATGGCTCTGAGCACTATGGGACTTAACATCTGAGGTCATCAGTTCCCTAGTACTTAGAACTACTTAAACCTAACTAACCTAAGGACATCACACACAGCCATGCACGATGCAGGATTCGAAGTTGCTACCGTAGCAGACGCGCAGGTCCGGACTGAAGCGCCTAGAACCGGCGAAATAGCTGTACCTCCATTACAACTAGACATACTCCCCCCCATTGCTATCACAGTACTCCAAGTCAAATCCTTACCTTCCCTACAACAGGGCATAGTCATCTCCTTTCCACAAACACACATACTTTATAAACCTGATTCTCAGTTGCGAATATATCACGCACCCACCAATATTACTAAGTATATTACTTC